>NC_089315.1:416002-578502 GCF_036669915.1 Pocillopora verrucosa | reverse complement strand
GGAGTGGAGATCAGTCGTGGCCAACAGAGTCTAAAGGAGAGACAATATGAAATTAACCGCCAATGGGAGGGGGGATTCATAAGAATATAATAGAAACTTATAGGGGAGGGGGAGATCATAAGAATATAATAGAAACTTATAAGGGGGGGGGAGATCATAAGAATACAACAGAAACTTATGGGGGGGAAGATCATAAGAATATAACAGAAACTTATGGGGGGGAGATCATAAGAATACAACAGAAACTTATGGGGGGGGGGAGATCATAAAAATACAACAAAGCCTTAAGAGGAGGGGATCATTAGAACTAAAGGAGCCTTGTGGGAAGGGATCATAAGAATATCTCAGAGCCTCATGGGGAGGGGGGTCAGAATATAACAGAGCCTTATGGCAGGGGGATCAGAATATAACAGAGCCTTATGGCAGGGGGATCAGAATATAACGGCGCCTTATGAGAGGGGGATCAGAATATAACAGAGCCTTATAAGAGGGGGATCAGAATATAACAGAACCTTATGAGAGGGGGATCAGAATATAACAGAGCCTTATGAGAGGGGGATCAGAATATAACAGAGCCTTATAAGAGGGGGATCAGAATATAACAGAGCCTTATGAGAGGGGGATCAGAGTATAACAGAGCCTTATGAGAGGGGGATCAGAATATAACAGAGCCTTATGAGAGGGGGATCGAAATATAACAGAGCCTTATGAGAGGGGGATGAGAATATAACAGAGCCTTGTGAGAGGGGGATCAGAATATAACAGAGCCTTATGAGAGGGGGATCAGAATATAACAGAGCCTTATAAGAGGGGGATCAGAATATAACAGAGCCTTATAAGAGGGGGATCAGAATATAACAGAGCCTTATGAGAGGGGGATCAGAATATAACAGAGCCTTGTGACAGGGGGATCAGAATATAACAGAGCCTTATAAGAGGGGGATCAGAATATAACAGAGCCTTTGAGAAGGGGATCAGAATATAACAGAGCCTTATGAGAGGGGGATCAGAATATAACAGAGCCTTATGGCAGGGGGATCAGAATATAACAGAACCTTATGAGAGGGGGATCAGAATATAACAGAGCCTTATAAGAGGGGGATCAGAATATAACAGAGCCTTTGAGAGGGGGATCAGAATATAACAGAGCCTTATAAGAGGGGGATCAGAATATAACAGAGCCTTATGGCAAGGGGATCAGAATATAACAGAGCCTTATAAGAGGGGGATCAGAATATAACAGAGCCTTTGAGAGGAGGATCAGAATATAACAGAGCCTTATGAGAGGGGGATCAGAATATAACAGAGCCTTATGGGAGGGGGTCAACAATACAACAGGGCCCTATGGGAGGGGGATCAGAATATAACAGAGCCTTATGGGAGGTGGATCAGAATATAACAGAGCCTCATGAGAGGGGGTCAACAATGCAACAGGGCCTTATGAGAGGGGGATCAGAATATAACAGAGCTTATTTGAGGGGGGTCAGAATATAACAGAGCCTTATGAGAGGGGGATCAGAATATAACAGAGCCTTATGTGAGGGGGTCTTAAGAATAAAACAGAACCTTATGGGATGGGATCGCAAGAAAATAACAGAGCCTTATTTGGGGAGAGGAAGGTCATAAGAATACAGCAGGGCATTATGGGGAGAGGATCATCAGAATATTTCAGAGCCCTATGGGAGGGGATCATTACAAAATGGCCGAGCCTTACTGAGGGGAGGGGTCATTAGAATTTAACAGAGCCTTATGAGGGGGGGGGGGGGGCATGAGAATACAACTGAGCCTTATGGGAGGATCAGATAAATTTTATCTTTACACAACTAAAAAAATTCTTTGAATCTATTTGAATCTATTTATCGTCGAAGGGTCCCCGATAACAATAACAAAAACCCCCTCCTTTCTCTTCCCCCCTTTCGCCCACTTAAAAAAAGGCTGAAAGGTCTCTTAGGGGATGTCAAACAGATGCAGACAATACTCCCGCTAAACTCCACATACTTAGGGCCATTTATGATTAGAAAAAAAGCAAAGAACATTGAGCCATTGTCCAGGAAAAACACTCGTTGAAACTTGTCATTATTCTCGTACCAAGACCTTCCACAGCCAGTTACACGGCAGGATCTGAGTTCGAGGTTAATTTGTTGTCTGAACGTTGATTTTTGAATAGTGATAAGCTTCAATAGAGGATAACAGATTGAAAAAAAAAATTCGATACCTTAAGTGACTCACTTGTTTTGATTATATTAGGAACCCATTGAAAGGCTCCTGTTGCATTGAATACATCGACTGTCTAAAACCTCGGCAAACCCTTTCGAATATAACGCTCTTGTTCTCTTATACTACGTGGTTTCTCTAGCTGGGATGTTTGGTTCTGTTTCCTTTCTCTCTACCGCAGAAATCGACCACAATGCACCGAGAGGACGTATATGACATTTTCCCAGGAGTCTATGCTACCGTGGAAATGATGCCCGACAGCGTAGGAGACTGGTTACTACACTGTCACGTGAACAATCACTTGGCAGGCGGAATGGAAACACTTTTCTCAGTCATGGAAGCGACTGGTAAGTGCTCATTCTTCATTAGCACGCTCGCTTAGACACTTGTGCATTGATTTTAAAACGACACTTACTTGGCTGTTAACTACGCCCTGTTAAGTAAATGACTTGATAATACTTTTCGAGTCTTGTCTTTAATTCTTTTGTTGTTGTTGTTGTTAGTTAATTGTGTTTAACGTGTTTATTGGAAGTTTGAAACTAATGTAAATTTAGGGATTAAAGTGTGAAGTCTTGATGTTTTTTTTTTTCCGTTTTTTGTTCAATAGAAAAGCCAACAGTTTACAGCACGGCTTCCAAAGCAGAATTCGACAGAATAATTTTCACGACTCTACTTGTTTTCATTTTGTTTTTGCTTGCTGCTTGATCCCAAAGTTCCTGGTTTTTCGACCAAAACGAGTTTCAGATGATGTTTTGAGCCCTTGGGTCTTTCTCAAGCAGCTAAGTAATTCAAACATTTAACATATAAAGTGTGTTACTGTAACCAGTGAGTTTTCACTTCCATCAAGTGGAAGAATCTAGACATTTATTCTTTTTTAACTTTCATAAGCGTCTCGGAGTTTTGACAGGTTTTTAGGAGTTTCATGGAGTCTATCATTTTTTAAACGTCAGAATGATCATTTGGAACACTGAGTAATTTGTTAGTTTTTTGAATGGTATTGTATTACTTGCAAATTAGTTGACGTTTGTAAATTGTAATCAAGTCACAGCTGTTTTCTTTTAGAGTAAAGGAAAGAGTGCACTTCAAGATATTTAATTCATTGTTATTGTTAAAACATGTTTAAAACAGGGAACCTTTTCGCCAAGCATGTCGCAAGCGAATCGTGAGCGAATTGCATGTAAACCGCAAGAAAACCGCTGACAAACGGAGCGTAAAGCGATAGCAAGTGGCAAGAGACCCAAGCAGTCATATCTGTACTTAGCCTGCACGACTATGCGCCAATGTCTGGTGTGGAAATCCCTATTGGTAAAACAAAACAGAAAGCAAAACAAAGCATAACTGTAGCTAACGCTAAGCCACAAGGGACACCTGGGTAATTTTCCGAGTTTCTTAGCGCGCATTTCCCAAAAACACGTGTGCGGGCAAAGTGTGGTGCGAACGTCAGATTCTCAGCAGTCAAAGTCGTCTTGTTAGTTTTGAACTTAAATGGAGCGTCTTCTTTAGATTCCTTAAGATTAGATCAGTCTACCCTCGTTGCTGGACAAAGTTTTACGGTTCGTTCTGTATCCTGCTGAGGAAATCAGAAAAGTTATAATTCTGCCAGCTTTGGATTTAATTTGAATCTTTTTATCGTCGAAGGGTCCCCGATAACAATAACAAAAAACTAGGTATAGTTTTAGCCATGAAAACGGCTAAGCCCATCGAGTTACTACAAGTATAAGGCAAAACAGCAACATGATTTAAGAAAGAGTATAAATTGTTCTTTAATTCAGATTGTCTCGTAAATCTGAAGGCTTGTCTAAACTCGTATAATGCTGGCACATTTGTCTAACATATGTGCCATTTACAAACCTATTTTGAAGCACCTTTCAAAACTTTGTGATTTGGGTCTTTGTAAATGTGTAAAACACCTAATACTACAATATCAATATATAGGGATACAAAAATGCTTCTGTAAATAATCATTAGGTTTTGGTGTTCACTAATTCACCTAAATCACAATTTAGATTTGTAGTATATAAATATAGAGGTAAATATTTGAGGGGTGAATACATTACAGAAATATGCCGGTGATACAATTGAAAATAGAGGGCAGCATTATTACATTTCGGCATCTGAATGTGTGAAAATAGATTTTAAGTATCGAGAACTCTCTGCTTCAAAATAAGGTTTCTTTGTAATAATTCTTGTGAGGAATACAGAATGCTGTACGTATATCATAAATTTGAGTTCATAAATATCAAAAGACAATTTTAAAGTTACCTAGTAGCACAAGAAAAACCAACTACTTTGGTGTTAACTTTCTTGCAAAGTGCAACAATAGTTTTTTAAAAAATATCACCCATAGAAATTTTTTTAGCAGAAAGAATAGTCTTGCTATTCAGTGAATGAATCTGACAAATTTTAAGAGGCGTTTTACTCCATCGCACTCAATATGATCGATAAATCTCCATTCTATTCGTTAGACATTTCCTAACATGGAACCTATAAAGAGAGAATCTGGACTTGTTTCAAGACAGTATCGAAAAGCTGAAAACTTTCCCTCAACTAATCCCTCTTCTGCTTGACTGTGAATGAATTTCTAATTGAAGTTACAGTCGGGATGATTAACAATTTATTTCTTATATATATATATTTATATATATATATATAAACAGAAACTAAACAAACTAGTATTTTGGTCCTTTTCTGGTATATTCTGAAACAATTATTCGCCTACGGTAAAGGCCGGTAAAGGGAATGGATATTTACCTTCTTTCAGGCGAAACATTTTTCCATAGACACATGATAATAGATTTTCAAAAAAATTGTATACGAACAAATCAATTTCTTGTATTTGAATAGTTTGACTAATGTGTGAATGGCTGAAACTGAGTTCAAGTCGAGTAAGTTCGACGATCACGTTTCATTCCTCTTTTATCACTTGTGACGTCACTTACCCCGGGCTGACTGCTGTGGCAAATATTTCCCAGGTAGGTCACCTCCACATGTTTTCCTCTTTCTTTCCGGATCACAAATCGCACCTTCACGTTGCATTCTGGTCGCTTGCATTCCGCGCCTCCCCTGAAGAATACTGCTGAGTGGATTTTCCGAGAGTTTTCTGATCTCACGTGATTATTTTTGAAGCGTAAACTGCACCATGGGTTGCTTTCTTTGACTTTGCTGAGGAAGATTCGTGTCCAGTCGCCACTCAACAATCGGCCACCGCTGGGGAATGTGTTGATCGGAATTCTTGCCCAGTCCTCTTTGGACAACTTAAATCTTGCTGTAGTACCATCGATCTCCTTTCGGAAATACTTGTCTCTTTTTCCGTTTTCATCATCATCAGAAGAATCTGAATCGTCCGAGTAATCCTGGGAACAACCAAAAAGCTCCTTTAACCATTTACCTCCCATGAGTGACGAAAAGTGAATTTCTCCTTACAATATCAATACAATATCAAGCATAGATGTGATGAGAATAAAGTAAAATATCAATTAGGGGATTATTAATTGATCCAATACCAAATTCTCCAAATTGACATCATAAGAATTTTATGGCAGACAGTTAGGAGAATTACTAATGAGATCTTGGGAGTCAAAGGGTTAACAGGTCTGACAAATACATTCAGACAAAGGAACACATACCCCATTTTTACATATGTGGGCTTTGTTTTCCTTTAAGTGCTTTAAGGACTGGAAATCGACCAAATAAGGAGTTCACACATGCAAACCTCGTTTAGCTCTTCTACACTTTTGGAAATCATTAAAATTACTTGGTGAAATAGATACATTACATGACAGACATTACTATGTGAAAATAAGCCTACATCGTAACATTTCAGAAACAATCACATACCATACTATTATTCAAGCCATCTCTGTTGGACCAGTTTCCTCCTTGATTCTGTGAATTCAGCTTGTGAGTCGATGTATCAACCTGTTTTTAGGCAAGAGGAAAGATTGTGGTCATTTACATGATTGAACTCCCAAGCTTAAAGATGATCTGTGGATTATGAACATTAAGAAATTTTATCCGCGTGTGATAACGAAGGAAACATCATCTAAGATACTGACACATCAATAAGTGTTTTACAAAAATCTGACAGTATGACTTTATGGGCCAAAAAGTCCCACTTCAATTTAAGACATTTCTATTCTTAGACAATTCTTAATGGATAAGTGTTTTCCAAAGATGCAGCACTCATCAAGAAAGTTTACTGAAAGAATTTGTGAATGGGCAGAAAGGATTGTCCTCATTCAATTCAATTTTTGCATCCAGTGACTATGTTGGCTAAGAAGTTACACCTCAATTTCAGACACTTTTGGATCAGTTTTCAGTGGGATGTCACTTCGCTGTCATAATACTGAGTAGAAACGTCCCTCTGTCTCAAGCTAATTCCACATTTTGTTACCTCCAGTGGTAGATGAGACATCCCAGGATCATTGCTGCTCCAGCCAACAGGGACCATGATAACTGAGGGTCGAGGGTTCTTCAAATCTACTGCTGGATATTGACGAGATGGGATATTTTGCCCATGGCAGCTACAATTACAATTCCTTGCCTTCTGGTTGTTTGGAACCAAATCACGGGATTCTGTTGGCCACGCTGGAATTCTTTGTTGAAATTCTTGAAAGCTGTATCCACGAGGGTACATTGGCATACCATTGTAGTACTTGATCTCATTATTCTTATCCTTTGCCCAGTCTCCTGTTTGGGGAGTCGTTACTTCTTCAAAGTGGTAAAGAGGCACAGTGGATTTCAGAGAAGCTGATGAGGGCGAGCCGTTGGTATCCATTTGGTTAGATGTACTCTTCTCAGAGGTTCCATTATTATAGAAAGACCCTTGGCTATCAAGTTGGTGTGCTGAATTGCTACTCGTGTGGTGGTTCTGTTGATAGCAGTGAGCTCTCTCGCTGGGATTATGCTGCTGGATTGGGATCTCCTTTTCTTCCTTTTCGATCTTATTTAATGTCTCCCTATCATAAACTGGCGAATTGTTAACTTGAGACGGAATATCAACCTCAGCAGTAAACCCGTTTTCGTGTGAAATCAAATGATCGGGAGGTTTTTCCTCATGGAAATGTCCTACAGCCGAGACTTTATCCTGGTTGACGAAATCAAACGTTGGAGATTGCTCTCCTTGGCTGGTCAGTCCATCCACTGGATTTTCGATCTGATAGACGGGCATAACATTGTTCTCCACAATTTGATCACACATTGCTCCTTGCACGTTGCTAATTTGTATGTTGAGTATATCTTCTTGAGTGTTTACGTCTCTAAGTAAGGGTATTTCTTGGATTGATTCCCTTGACATTGAAATGGTTTGGTGACTGATTGTATTGCTCTGTGCCTCTGATATTTCCACCTTAACCACTGGCATCTCACACGTAGAAATTATTTGATGTCCATTTTCTGGAATTTCAATCTTTACACAGCCAATCGGCATGTCATTCAAAGAATACATATTGTAAACACTCACAAAACCCTCAAAGACGAAAGTTATTTCAGATGGTAGTTCTTCTTTTTCCTGTCCTGATAACAGCGAACGACAAAATAGTCAAAGTCGGATGTCAAAGGTGATCTGAAACGTGAATAAGAGAGGAAATAGTTAAAGGATGCCTGACTACTTTCATCGATGAACATGACGAAGTCAACAACCAAATATCTTAACAAATCCCAACGCTTTAATGATTCCAGATATTGTTCTTTTGTCTAAGAAGGCAAACAGGCTTTGTCAGTCTTAAAGGTGGATATTTGAACAAAAGGTCGGAATAACTTCGCAAAGAAGTCGACTTTATGCGACTTCTTCGGTCAGAAAAATTCGATCGCGAGGAACAAATTTTTTTGAAATATTCCTCATGTAATTCTATACGGAGCGAATAGTCCTTCAGTTACCATCCGTATCTGCCTTGTGTCGTTACAAATTATCTGCTAGAGTTTTCTGACCTTAAAAGTCAACATAAACGCAGAAACAATGAGGGCAGTTGGCTAAATCCTTATTTATTCCAGCGCTAAAATTGCATTATAATGGTTTTGCTAACTATTTTAAGCTAAGTGCTTAAGATAAGATTTAAGCATATTTGACGTGCGCACCGTTTATTTGGCGCCGATAAATGAGCAAGTAAAAAATCTACAGAGATCGGTTTGGTGAAATACTCAAATCGTAGAAACATTTCCTGAATTTTCTTACTAATTATTGGGTAAATAAATACCCTTAAGGGTCACTGACACCTTAAAACAACAACAACGAGAGAGCTTAAAGTAAAGAGTAAAGGGATCGTAGTTCGCTGTAAAACTATTTGCATTTGCACGTCATCCTTGACCTTCAACAATGATTTTTATTTTTACTGAGTTAAGAAGGTTAATGAGAGCACATCTGCAGGTGTTAGTAACATACTGCTGAAAGCCATTACCATTCATAGCATATCAACTCCATTCAAACCTTAACAGGCCATCTGCACTAGCTGTGCCTGTTGTCGTAACGTTCGGAAGGGTAAACATTCAATCAATTCCGTTTCTGACGCGTCGTGGAACGCCTCGTAAACCTATACTGAGACTGTAAATAAGAATATGTGTTTTTGTGCGTTGTGCCGGCCACGAATTTCTTTAGGGGTTTCAATATCGAGTGTTAACATTCCTCCCTTTAATTTGATTTCAGTTAGATGAACTCCCTTTAATACAAATAACACAATGTATGGTCTTTTTAACGGAATAGCTTCGATCTCGAGGTTGTAAAGCTCTCCGCGAGCACTAAATAACTTAAACTTTGTGCTAATGTCAAGAAAAGCGACGCCAGTAACTGGCAAAACGAGAGCGGCCGATATTCGCCCACTAATTCCCACGAGATAAAACACTTACCGAAGTTTCGAAGGGCTAATAATGAAAAATCTGTCAGAATTTCGAAGACTTCTTTACACATTTGTATAAAACAGACTCTATCTTAACTAAGTCGTTTGGCCACATGATCTACGTGCTCACTTGTAACATCTTTTCCAGCGCAACGCGGTTAGTTGTAGGCGAAATATGGAATATTTCGCGCCTCCGCGTGACCGATTTCACGAATAAACAAGCAAAGGTGTTCGTGTCTTATTCTGAATCGACGTGGAAGAATATTTACGGACCTAGCACCCAATTAATTACTTATAATTCTCCGAGTGACATTTTGACCATTGTTTAAATGGTACCAGTCATTTTCCAAGCGGTAACAATAGTCTTCGAGTTTAAAGGATATTTAGTGTACATCACATTTAAGTCACGATAATGCTAATTAATACCATTTTTAAAGTTGAATATTCCGGTGGTGGAGCATATTGGCCAACCTACTTTCAGAGAGCTTTGGGGCAAAGATGATGTTCTTGAAACTTTTACTGACCTATTCGCCCCATGTCGTTATCATTTTGTGTCAAGCCGCGCCGCTTGGACAGCTAATGTAAGGAGATTTTTTCCATACAACTTACCAGTAACTCGAAACTCGTTGGTGATACAACAACACAAGTCTCTGGCTTCAGCAGGTCAAGTTTCTTTTGTCTTGCTATTCTTTTGTTCTATCTTGTTTTCGTTAAAATAAATGAAGGCACTTCAAAAGGCCATTATGCAAATTTTTTGTTATCTTATACGAAGCGCCTTCGGGGTTATTTGGCGTCCTAGCAATGTGTTAACCAAACTCTTTGGAAGAATTGAAGGAAAACACGATCATTACAAAACTGAGTCGCTTGCATGAGTCGCTAAGATGGCCAATGTTAAGGAAGAAATAAAAACATATTAGATATAATTTTGGAATTGATGGAGTTAAACGTATGGAAATGAAAGTTCAAATTAGAATTTAGAGAGGTGCTCTGGAATCACGCAATGACAATACCTTTCATTAGCGCTGATTCAGAAAGACAAATCAAATCATGAGATGAGTTGCAAAAAAATAAAAAAAACGTTGATATTGTCACACGCAGCAGTATGTTTTGTTTAATGCCTGAACTATCTATGTGTATTATATTGCAGAGAATGTTATCAGCTCAAGCGAAAAAAGGTCAAAATTCTTGGCCTCGGGGCATTCTTTGCTCTCACACTTGTTGCTATGGAGCAGAATCAAAAAACTTTAGTACGTTTATCGAAACAAAACAAGACTAGGGAAGAACACAAAAAATTAAGCATATTTTCCGCAAAAAAAGGCATGCACACATGTAGAATTTGTATTGTTTGCTCAAAACGGAGTGTTCGTAATCGTTATGATTCGCTGTGGATTTCTATTTTGGAGAGAACAATCCAACCTGATCGACAAGGGACAGATTTGAAGTAGTTGTTTGCAGATCCACCAACCATATACAGAATGCACTGACTCGAAAGCTAGAAGTTGTCATATAAGCTCTGTTGCTGACACGCAAGACCTAAAAGGTTACCGCTATTCCTGTGGCGCGGTTATCATTGCGGCTGACCTTCCAGTTTGTTTGACAGCTTCATTTGCATTCGTTACTGGCGCTACATGTGTTGTTAATTATGTCTCGTATCACAAAACAAAGCCGCTTATGCAACGCAGTGTTCAGCCAAAATTATAAAAAAAAAAGCACTGCCTTCTGTTCGGATTAATGTATCGAATAGCAAACATTGTTGTTACCTTCATAGAGTATCAATTTGACGAACTTTGGTGGTAGGAATACGATTCTATGAGTCATTCCACTACCACAGATCATTCTGTTATTAAAGTCTGTGTTACATGTCAGTGTCTTTAAAATCATCTGAATCTGAGGAATTTGACCTCTACGAAACCGAAGTTTTCTCTCTCTAGCTCTAGAAGCGAAGGTGAAGGAAAAATTTCACGACTGACGCACTATCAAGACAAGATCTGAGCTCGGTTTCAATACCACCTAACTTCAACGTGTTTAACACTTAAGTGAACTAATCTGTGTTGCATGTCTAATTTAAGAAAGGTTTCAAGCGGTTTAGCAGTAGTTCTCAGCATTTCTACGTATTAGCGGTATAACTGCATTATTCAGGTCGTTTTGGTAATCAAAAACCACTGAAAATATGCCAAAATCAAACTCACCTTTTCTCTCAAACGTCCTCCTAACACTGGGCTGCCTTCACACGCCTGACTGCCCTTATCCGCAGTGCATGGCTTGTCACTTCAGAGTGACATGCGCAGTTGGGAGTCCTAAATGAACAGCCTATTGTTTTGCATAAGCCTGTTGACAGATGAATGTGATACAGTCATGAGAGGAGAATGAGAAAAGAATGTGTTCATATGTGAGTTTGGGTCTCTTTTAAACAAACCATTTTCACCGAACGAACTCATGTATTATCGAAACAAGAATGACCTAAATACTCTGTCGATGGAATATTTCTCTCTCACGTTCAAACAGAAAATATCATACGGTTTGTTAATGCAATATCAGTACCTAAAATGTAAGAAAATTTCGGATTCTATGCTTCGAGTTTAATACCTTGCTGCTTTGTATTCTGATCCGCAGTGTAAGACTACACCAAAGATATTATGCGAAGAAGCTTCGAGATAATGCTAGAGGAAATCGGCTGTAATGTTTTGTTTGTTAGTTAATGTTCAAAATGTATCAAATTATTCGGAGAAAAAATATGTCTTAGATGTGAAGTTCCTTCCGCTCAATGTTCTGTTATTTATATATTTATCTGATCAGATCTTTTATAACGCTGTGCACACTGTCAGCAGTTTTGTTTGCGGTCCTTTTGAAAGATATAATCTTAATAAGTCATGGTCTCTTATGACGAGCGTTGAACTACAATTTTAAAAAGAGGGAAATTGAAATTGCTTCACCCGAACCATTTCGGCAAAAAACTATCATCGGTGAAATCCTGGACAATCAGAGTTCCTAGGGCTTCCTCCTCTGGCTGTAGTTTTCCAAACACAGGGCCTCTGAATTGGTCAGGGGAGGGGAGAGGAGGGGATTGGCATATGTAAATGTGGTTTATTTAGAGATCAAGGCAGCTGGTAAACTTGTTTTTCTTTTAACATCCAATTTAGTGGTAGAACAACAAAGTTTGAGCTAAATTTTTGTGCGATTCCTAATGTTCCATTTCTTCTTTCTGCTTTGGGACACGCTGCAACAAAGCGTACTGCATTTAGAAACCGTGTCATGAAAACCTCTCTGAAGCCGGAACTGAAAACGGGTATGGATTTTGGAGGACAGTTTTAACAATGCTTGGGGAAATGGAACGTTTTGGGCTCTCATACAGTTAGAATATCCTTTGTGTCTACCCCTACCTGCCGAAACGTACCGTCCTTCAACGCTTTTCGTTATTATGGAACTCTGAAATGCTTATTTATCGAATCCAGTCGAAGACAACGCGTGAATTTCACCAAATAAGCTGACTGATTGATTGTAGATTAGTTCGTTTGACTCGTTTTTTCGTTCTTCGAGCGGTACATTCCTACGTCTCTTCTGTCCACTCTCCCTTTCTCTCTTGAGTCATGTATTGCATTTAGGGTGGATTATTATTTTCACAGAAGTTCATCATGATCATTGTCGGTGGCTTTCGAGTTCAGACTCTCCAGTTTTATTTTGTACGAGATGCAACTGCTTGAAAGATACGTGGCATCACGAGCTCAGACAATCAGATGAACCGACAAAACAGCAACAAACGAAGAAAGATGCCCAGTAAAACAAATCAAATGCAAGTGTCACAACTGTTACAAGTAAATGCAAGTGTCACGACTGTTACCAAGAGAGAATAATGCCATTATTTTCTCTTGCTGTTACCGCTTTCGATAGGTTCTTGATTTGATGAAGTGATTGATAACTTCTTCACCTTTAAAGCTTACATTAGTGATCAGTATTTACTCATTGAGGAAAACTGGTCGACCGCTTTTACCATATTTATGTGAAATACAAAAATCAAGCTATGAAAAACTGGCTATGACGCGTACAAGTGATGGATCAAGTCCGAGATAAACCGTGATCTACGAGAAAACTCCCCTGGGTACTATGATACTGGAGTATCATATCAGCAGCAGGCCGAAGGAAAAAAATTAAGTCAAGACTAAAAAGCTTCTCCATATTTTTTTCTGAATCTCACACAAGCGAACCATTCAAATCTAAATATAATTTAAGATGTTCCAGAAGATTAAAAGGTATTGTTGTCTACAACTCAGTATTCTTAGAATTCTTCACATCTATTTTAAGTTCATAGGGTGGAAAGGACATATTATCCTTGCCCTTCGGCTTATTCAGCCAGGTTTAGAATCAATGAATTAATGATATATCGTGGGATTATATCTGCCATTAAAACCGTTTTCAATAAGCTGGACGATATATCTTAGTCATTGCCAACTTGACTTGAAGTTACGAGGACTTGAAATATTTTCTTTTCCAGTGTTATTGAATGCAAATGTTTATATAATCGACATGAGGTCCAATAGTTATGCGCAATACGATCCGAAACAGTGCAGTCACGCATAACAAAGTAAATGAGTAGTCGATTGAATACTGTCTGTGTTTCACAATAAATTACCAGTTAATGTCATCGTTCACGAATGCCCTCGTCTCGCCCTTTCACATGTCTTCGAAAGTCAAGTCTTTCTGGGGTCGAGGTCGTTTGAATCACATTTATAGTGCACATTTGCGTGTGCATACCACAAAGGGGGTCTGTCTCTACGCTTCAGCGGCACAACAATTAACTGAATACACTCAGCAGTAAAAATAGCCTCGGCTAAAACGCAGTGAACTAATTGTAAAGAAACTGCAGTTTAATATTCCTCAAGATATATGTAAGCGTCAGTACAGTTTCGATCTATTTTTCTCTGACCTTTAGTCATACACCGATTCAGTAACTTGTGCGTTCGACAAGCGTCTATATATCAGCAATTTTGGCAACGAGAGGACACAAAAGCCCAAAGCCCAAGCACATGTTGAAATCCAAGATTAGTTCATCAAGTTTTGATCGCGAGGAAAGTACGATTATAATTCTTCTTATAGCAACAGATTTTGTTGCTGCTAGGAAATACTGAGCGTGCAGATATCACAGCCTATTTGATGATATTAACAGCCTTCGTGGCTCTGTTACGTAATAACCATGATAAACACACTAGTCCATATCTTCACCGGAACTCCTTGATTTAGGACGTTTAAAAGTCCTTAAATCTTTAACCACTGTCATAATTGAAATGGTCACAAATCATTTTGGCGGTAAATCAAAATTTCTCAGATTGAGATGATTTTTCAGGGATTATTACGGGTAGTTGTGAAGATATCATTGTTAGTTGCAGAGTGATTTTTCTTGGTAGCGTTAGTAGCTGAAGGATTTATGGGTTCATTTTCATATGAACTATTTAAAAAAAAAACAGAGAAATTTTTCCTTTGTAACGATGAAGGCACAATTTTCCTCTTTCGGCCTTTTGGATAACGAAATTTAACAAGTGCCTTGAAAACCTTTATTTATAGGCACAATAGGGGTCTTTTATTGATAACTGGTGTCATGCCATTTCAGAGGTTTGTGGCACAAATGAAGCATCCTGGTAAGTTCAGTATTAAGCATCGGTGACCGGCTAGCGAGGAAAAAAAATGAAAAAATAAATATGTAAACAGTCGATAAGTCGTTAACACTGTGAGTATAGTGACAAGATTATCAATCGACCTAACTTTGGAGCCCAAATTGATTTCATTCATCACTCTTCAATCACTCGAGCAGTTTGTTTTTGTCAATGATATTGAATTTTCGATAAAGAGTCTACAGTATGGTGTAGCTCAGGAGTCTGAGTTAGGCTCTCATTTAATCTGCTCCATAAAAGTCTACTGGGCCACATTAACCCGACAGCATAACAAATCTTGTTATCTTTATACAGATGACATGTAACTCGATCTGTTGTTTACGTCCAACTGTCCTGACCGTGTCATCTTTCTGACTTAACGTTGACAGGTAAACTCAAACCTTGTTGGTAACATTTTGAGCTGACCTTCGCTGGATGTTATGCAACAAAACTGAGACTTGGTTACTGTAAGTCTACAATTTTAGTCATCGATTCCAATATTATCCACGACATCATTTCAACCAAGTTGCAGAAGATGATGTAATCGAGCCAAGAGATCATGCATGAAATCTAAAGGTCGGATTCGACCAGTATTTCGATTTTTGAGGGCTCTGTCAACAAAGGAAGAGCATGAGAGCACTTATTCGCATTTAAACTATTGCTGAAAGTTAATAAAGTGATAGTTTGTTCAACAACACTGCTAGAATTGTGGTTTACGCCTGCGTGCTTCAACCTCACGCACAGATTTTTGTAACTCCATGAGGTATTACGGTCCCCCCTAGTTATCTCAGAAATCAACAGAATTCAACTGACACAGAATTCGACTGGTACAGAATTCAGCGGCATTATTCACACCAAACCGATACTTATGGGACTACATCAACTGCGAGTGCCCTTCACCCTTAAGGGTTATTTAAAAGATCTTTTTTCCTGACCTATAAGGTTCTAAACGGAATGGCATCAAGCTACATCAAATATCCTGTTAGGTCCAAAATCCTGGATCGTAAGTGAAGATCTTTAACTGATTGAGCCTGAGAGAAAGCTGGAAACATATGGGGATGAACCATAGTCGATAGAAGGACGAAAACTCGGTAGCAGGACTGATGGCAATGTTTAAAAGTAAGCCAGAGGCCTATATTTTTGTTAAGGATGCTCTTATCTCAGAATGCTTACAATTACTCTAACTTGAGATGCAGATTATTGCCGCACAGTGCCGCGAACGGCTAATGGGGTATGATGCTCGATTTAATTTTTTTCCCTTCTTTCGCGTCCTTTTTTCCTGAGCTGGTGTGTTTTGCAAATCCTGTGTATTCCACATTCTACGTGGATTCGACTACTTATAAATTAGCAAGTCGTAATGGTGTTTACATTGCTTTTTCAAACTCATTAAGAGATCATGTATCGCAGTAATAGAATGCAGAAATATCGGAAAAGTTGAACTCCTACTTATCATTGTATTTTCTTTAGCTTCATAACTGCTTTTCATATCTTTCCTTCCGCTGCGAGAGTTCAATTTAATCTGATAATGGCAATGCAAGAGGGCGTTATGGAATGCCTTTAGGCCTGGCTTGACTAATGTCACCTCTTTGTTAACATGTTTGCCACGTTCACCTACTCGTTTACATTTGGGCTTCTCACCTCTTCAAAACAGGAATATTCACTCTTTTGATGGGCTGACCTCAGTTCATACAAGAATGCTGGATAAGTTTATCTAAGAAAAAATTCTCGAGTCTACCGGAGTGGTGTTGCGTGATGGAATATGACAGATATATGGGCGGTTTTGACATCTTTCGCATCAAGAATTAACATATTTGTAGATTCGCGGTTAAGAAGTCATCACGTTTGCCCTGGCAACAATCTCTCTTCTACTGACAATTTTTTTCCTATTTCAGAAAATGGTGATTGTTTTCTTAATTGTTTTCTTAATTGTCGCTCTTGTCCAAATTGTAATTGGGAGTGTTTTTACCCCGTCAATATAGTTCTACTCGTTTTCAATACAGGCAGACAGTTTGGTTGAATAGGAACTGTTAATTTCAGATTAAAATACAGTGACAAGAGATCTTGAGAAGCAAAACAACTCTTCCTGGGTTTTTCTACCTCAAAAACCAGAAAAAAAAAACCAATGTACCATTTTGCTTGATTACGTAATGTTATGCATGCAAATGATCCTGGAACATTTAAAATTCAATATTTGCAAGAAGAAAATATTGTCTACAGCTTTTGGCGCTACTCCACAAATGCAAAATCGAATTAGACAAAGCACACTATTCAAATATGTTGCTCTAAATCTTAGATTACATGCGGAGCATCATATTAACCCTCTAGTTAACGGTAAATCAGGCGTGCGGCTTTGGCGCATAAAGCGCGATGTTTATGACGAGGATTTTTTTAATATTTCACGAAGTTCCAACGTATTTACGCCATATGTCTATTATCGACTAGACGAGGTATAGTTTTCAGGACGTCATTCAGAGGCTCCTAATTGTCATAGTTACAACTGTTTATTATCAGTATGATCAGCAAAGTACAGTTTTGAGCCGAATTTTGTGATAGACATCTACAAGATGGCTCCTCATATTCTCAGTTTTCAGAAACGGTCGAATGAATTTTGGAATGCAGTGTTTGCGCACTTAGACTTTTCATTTTTGATTTTGTCCTTTCTAAACAGCTGATATTAATTTATGATTAAATTTTAGCGATGGTCGCTACGTTCAATCATTTCTTTAAGTCCCTTTTTCAGAATTATCGATGAGAAAAGAATATGAAAGGGAGAAAAGGTGTGATTTCTTGTTGCCAATCTTTATACATATCGTTCTTGAATGCAATTTTCTTCACTGCGTTACGCGCTTCGAAATTATGAACACTATCCTATGATAATCAAAGAGGCAAGTGTATTGTAAAAACTGTAAAACGGTAGAAACACACAAACAAGTCGAAAAAAATCAAAAAAGTGATAAAAATCATGATCCCTCCAATTTCGTGGAAAGCAAACCCTTTCATTTTAACCTTTTGATGTTTTTACTTATTATTATTATTTTTTAATCATATTTGTCGTTGTTTTCCCTGAAAACAACAAGGCCGCTTATCAAGAGGGGTCGCAATACTACGAAGTTTTAATTCCATTTATAAAGGCCCGCATTCACACACAAAAAAAAACCACACACACACAAATTGCAGTAGCAGAAAATTAGTCTTACAGAGCTAGGAATACTGTTTATGCAATCAAAAATGGCCAAAGAAAAGCGATTAGTATTAATTATAAAATTTGTAATTCGCGGAAAAAAAGCACAATTGACATCGCAATTTACAGACTCAACACCTTACAATAAAAAAATTTAGTTTCCTTGTATCGCCACCTCGATGACCATGTCTCACATTATTAGCGGCACACTGTAAAATGAAAAGAGCCAAATTGACCCCAAAAGCCAAATTGGCCCCAATTTCTCGAGGGCCAATTTGGCCCATCAAGGTTCGTTTTGGACTATTTGAGCCAAAACGGGTGGGACAGGTACCATTTTGACCCCTCAAAAATCTGAATTGGCCCCTATGAATTCTACTTTGGAACTTTTTCTCAATTTGGCCCTTCCAAGAGCCAAGTAGGATTGACCAATTTGGCCCCAACGAGGTGCAATTTTTGAAAAAAAAAATAATATAAAAATAATTTTCTTTTTTCGACCATATTTCGTTCCCCATACTATTCCTTATAACGTGTTCAAATTTTCAACGGTTCCTCTCGTAACTGAACACCGAGTCACACAACGAATTAATCGTTGGCTTTTTCTCGAGACGTGAGCGTTGGCTGCCTGTGATCGCATTAGTCGAACCTAGACTACGTGCGTCGGACACAATAATGAATTATAGCAGCGAATTCATCACTGAAGAGGCTGTTTCTTGGCTACAGTCGCATGGAATAAGACTTAAGAAAGGAAAGGTAAGCAAAAGAAATTTCTTAACAACGCATTTTACTGCAACTTTACATACACAAACTTGACCGCTCCATTGATCTTTGTTCGTATCTTATCTTGCAGAAAAGGACGGTTACGATGGCCAAGATCTCCTTACCATCGCCCAAGATGCAGACGTACCAAGGCACTACATCCCTATTATAAAAGAGCGTCTAAAGTTCAAGAAATTGATTGCAATGAACGCTGAACCTAGAAATGACACGAGTTCCTCGTCGGTACGATGGTTAATTTTCCCACCAGAGAATTTGACGCATGAATGGTTCGCCTCTTCTCCCGAGTCTTGTTGAGTCTCAGCGGTTTCACAACTAAAGTCACGTGATCAAATTTTGGCGCCGAGAGATAGAGACGGTTACAGTTCGAATACTGCATTTGCACAAGATGGATTTAACTTATTTCAAGATTCTCAAATTTTTTTGGCTCTCTCTCTTTCAGCGTGCAGAATCAAGTCCTTCGAGTAAGACGGTTCAAACGTCGATTGATTCAGATAACATCAGCGATTATGAAAATTTAGACATTGACATTGGCATTGAAAGAAAAGGGTAAATCGCTCAAGGATCTCTGTTTTACCGACGAGGCGACAGAACTGAGCACTGTCTAAGTAAGTTCTTGTATTAAACTTAGCAGGATGGTGAAGAGTACATTATCGATTACTTTCTTTCGATTTTATCCCAAAGGAAAACACACTAGGTGCCAGTTGGTCAGTTAAAGATGAGAAATCTCGGAGATTGCACCTACAAAAATGGCGAGATTTGCTTTATTTTTATTGAAATATATTAGATATGTATTTACTTGCACCATGCATAAAACAAAGTAAACCCAATGTTTAAATCTGGTAAATTAAAAAATTAGTGAATTGATAGGATGTTATCAGACAGTTTAATTTTTGAATAAAAATATTTACCTACAGGTTCCTCCTGGATGGCTTTCAAAATTCCAACTACCGTCGAGGGTAAGAAACTTTTTTTGTTTTGTTTTTTAAGTCTACAAGCAATCCTTATTTATTCATGAATACTGAACTAAAACTGAAGTGCATAGAGCTATGATTTCTTTTCTTGATAAGTACATATACAGTTTGGTGAAAATACATCATTGATGATCACCATTATTGTGTTTTTACTTCTTATGCACAGTTTGCTAACAAATCTTTTGCAACTTTGTAGTTGCAAAAATTTACTGTTCTCCAACAACAAATTAATTTGCTCATTTGTTTGTTTTTTGGTACAGTTTTCTGCCTCAGAAGAGTTGGATATCCAGAAGGGATATCTCATCAGCAGCCTAAAGTACTCTGAGCAGCAGTGGATTGCAAAAAAAAAATATTGCAGAGTATCCTTGTATGGCTAGCAGGATACTAGACAAAGTTGACTTGGAAACTGAATGGATTGGTATGGTTTAAAAATCTATTGCTTCACCTCTTCTGCTTGCAGTGAAGAGAGACAATTTTGTGGTGCTGAATCTCTTGCCTTAAACTAAAAAGTTGCAAAATAACCACTCTCCCCTTTTAAGTCCATGACCTTTGTTCTTGTGTGTTTGCCATCACATATGCATTGAATGAAGTTGTGACCATTTTGGAGGTACAAGTCCAAAAAACTACTACTTTGGTACTAAGATGAACAGCTAAAATTTCTGAGCCCATTTGCCAATGAAGTCCAGATACAAAGGTTCAAGTACTTTGGGGTTGTATTAATTTTGCCTTCTTTTTGTTTAGTTTTCTTGATTTTGCAATTTTTTAAAAAATTCCTGTTGTGAAACCATTAGATAAATATTACAAATGGAATAGCTGATTCTTTTCAGATATTTTGGGAGTCAAACATCAGTTTTTCAAGTCTTGAAGGGGAGACAAATTACACACACTGAGCTAAACTTCCACTTCCATTTCTGGTGTTTTAGCTTATAGTTTTAGAAAAACATTACATATATATATATATGTAAATGTGGGGGTAGAGTCTACCTTGGCATAAAATGCTCAATGCTGTGGTAGCAGAGCTAAGTATACATAAGTTAAAGAATTAAAGAGGACGCATCGATTCTCTGTGACTCTGAATTTCGCGCCTAAGCGCTTGTCAGACAGAACTTTTCTGTCTGACGAGCGCTTAGGCGCAAAACTCAGTCACAGGGAATTGATGAGTCCTCTTTAATTCTTTAACTTATGTGTATATATATATTCTTTTTCTTTTTACTGGCTAAAGGCACTTTTTGCACTTTGGCTTGATTTTAATGAGGTTGTAAAACTTGTTTTATTGCATATAGTAGCTGATGTTGATTCAGCAATCAAAGATTATGTTTAGCACAAATTTTAATTGTTGGAGATCTTCAATACATCAATCTCCTGAATATAGTAACAGAGGGAAGTGTAATTTGTCACTTCTCACAAGAAAAGATTCTTGATGCTCTCATTGGGTTACTTGGCTCATTTATATTTTCAATGTTTCTTACAATCGGTCAAAGGCAATTTTGACTTTTTTTAGAGCAAGCATTGCTTGAAATTGGGCACAGGCAGACTCTTGCCACTGTTTCCTCTGTTTTCAATGACTTGGTAAATGCCTGAGGTAGTACTTGCTGATAGTTTATATTTTGATAATATCTAAAGTAGCAATATGAGTGTATGTATTCTCACATCCATTGGAAGAATACTCTATTCTGCTCTAAGGGTCTTTGTTTTTCATATGCACAAATCAAACAAGATCTATATTCTTGTGCAGGAACTGGACCATTTGTTGCCTCTGTCTTATTTTGATAATTTTCTGTACTTTAAATCAGTCTTAATTATAAGCTGCTTTACATTACCACATTTGCTAAGTCATTGAAAAGGGAAGCTTTACTCACAAGTGTCTCTTGGATGTAATTTCTTGCAATGCTTGCACTGTTAAGAAGTATACTGATTTAGGGAAGAGATCTATTTTAGAAAATGGTTGAATTAATGTTAAATATGTATGTATGTTCTATTCTTTCATGATGTTTCAAAGTTTGTCTGTTTTATACCACAATTAAGATTCTTAATAACTGTAAAATCAAGTAGCGTAAAAGGTTTTTACATAAACAATATCTAGAACCTAATAAATGAGTGTTTGAAAGATAAAGTATATGGTGTATTTTCATTATTTGACTGTAAGGGGAAAAATCAGCATGGAGAGGAAAGAGCCCTCTACTTCTGAAGTGGCCCACATTGAAGCTGAATTGGCTCCTTTTAAAGGGGCCATTTGTGAGAGGGCTGAAATTTTGGGGGCTGTTTTGGCCCCTATAAATTTCAAAGTGGCCCCTGTATTTTTCAAATCTACCCTTCACATGGTCCAATTTGGCCCCTACAACGGGGTCGATTCAGCCCCAAAATTGGTGCCAAAAACAGCCCCATTTCAATGGGGCCGAATTGACCCTAAGCCAGTACCAAACTGGACTCACTCGTTTTGGGCCCCATTTTTGGGGCCAAATCAACTCTTTTAATTTTACAGTGCAGAGGTAAGGAGGACATTACGTTGGGCGGCATACCGTGGGCAGTACAAGAAAAAGTGTTTCACTGATTCAGACTGCACACGCAAAAAAGGCGACGCACAACTATTTATTTTGAAAAGATGTTCTCCAAGACTAGAAAACCCAAGTCAAAGGTGGTTGTGATCAAAAGATAAACGCCTTGAAAAATAACAATCATGTAACTCGCTGTGAGTATGGGGAAGATAATTGACCATGTTTTCGCTGTAAAGGAAAAAAGTGGGAAGAGAAGATACAGAATTTCGGACATCTTGGTGCTGAGAATGCGGATGGAAAATAAGACTTCTGAACAATGATAGACGTTATATGTAGGAAATTGTGCGTAGTTTTCCCTTAAGCTAAGACAGAAATGTGTACGTTCACCAGATAGTTTGGGCAATAGTTCAATCAAATAACATAAAGCAAGATTCTCAGCTATTTTGTAAAATTTGCTCAATTTATGTAGCTCTCTCTTGATACTGTAAGGCTCCTGAGAAAGTTCCTCTTGTAACTTCCCACAGCTGTGTTTTCAGTTCAGCTCTAACACCTCGAGATTTCTCCGTTACACCAATCTAGCTCACACAAAACAAGCTAGTTTTTTAAATACTTTTTTTAAGCAATGTCAAAAGTGGTCAGTTGTCCGTAAAAAAAAAGATTCGCAACAGTACCGTTAAATAGACAGAGAGTAATGATCTCAATAAACTGGTCGGTCCTGCTCGTAGTGACGCGACTGTAAGTGACAATGTCAAAAACAGTTTTACTATGCTTTAGCAATCTCCTCACGAATGAGTATTTGCTCGGAGACGTATACCAAGCTCAGAGCAAAGTTTGGGACATGCCGAAAACCGTTTCAACAACTCCCTCGTAAAACTGACTATCTATGTGTATTATATTGCAGAGAATGTTATCAGCTCAAGCGAAAAAAGGTCAAAATTCTTGGCCTCGGGGCATTCTTTGCTCTCACACTTGTTGCTATGGAGCAGAATCAAAAAACTTTAGTACGTTTATCGAAACAAAACAAGACTAGGGAAGAACACAAAAAAGTAAGCATATGTTCCGCAAAAAAAGGCAAGCACACATGTAGAGTTCGTATTGTTCAAAACGGCGTAATCGTAATCGTTATGATTCGCTGTGGATTTCTATTTTGGAGAGAACAATCCAACCTGATCGACAAGGGACAGATTTGAAGTAGTTGTTTGCAGATCCACCAACCATATACAGAATGCACTGACTCGAAAGCTAGAAGTTGTCATATAAGCTCTGTTGCTGACACGCAAGACCTAAAAGGTTACCGCTATTCCTGTGGCGCGGTTATCGTGACCTTCCAGTTTGTTTGACAGCTTCATTTGCTTCGTTACTGGCGCTACATGTGTTGTTAATTATGTTTCGTATCACAAAACAAAGCTGCTTATGCAACGCAGTGTTCAGCCGAAATTATATAAAAAAAAAGTACTGCCTTCGGTACGGATTAATGTATCGAATAGCAAACATTGTTGTTACCTTCATAGAGTATCAATTTGACGAACTTTGGTGGTAGGAATACGATTCTATGAGTCATTCCACTACCACAGATCATTCTGTTATTAAAGTCTGTGTTACATGTCAGTGTCTTTAAAATCATCTGAATCTGAGGAATTCGACCTCTACGAAACCGAAGTTTTCTCTCTCTAGCTCTAGAAGCGAAGGTGAAGGAAAAATTTCACGACTGACGCACTATCAAGACAAGATCTGAGCTCGGTTTTAATACCACCTAACTTCTTAACTTAACACTTAAGTGAACTAATCTGTGTTGCATGTCTAATTTAGGAAAGGTTTCAAGCGGTTTAGCAGTAGTTCTCAGCATTTCTACGTATTGGCGGTGTAAATGCATTATTCAGGTCGTTTTGGTAATCAAAAACCACTGAAAATATGCCAAAATCAAACTCACCTATTATCTCAAACGTCCTCCTAACACTGGGCTGCCTTCACACGCCTGACTGCCCTTATCCGCAGTGCATGGCTTGTCACTTCAGAGTGACATGCGCAGTTGGGAGTCCTAAATGAACAGCCTATTGTTTTGCATAAGCCTGTTGACAGATGAATGTGATACAGTCATGAGAGGAGAATGAGAAAAGAATGTGTTCATATGTGAGTTTGGGTCTCTTTTAAACAAACCATTTTCACCGAACGAACTCATGTATTATCGAAACAAGAATGGCCTAAATACTCTGTCGATGGAATATTTGTCTCTCATGTTCAAACAGAAAATATCATACGGTTTGTAAGAGCAATATCAGTATCTAAAATGTAAGAAAATTTCGGATTCTATGCTTCCAGTTTAATACCTTGCTTCTTTGTACTCTGATCCGCAGTGTAAGACTACACCAAAGATATTATGCGAAGAAGCTTCGAGATAATGCTAGAGGAAATCGGCTGTAATGTTTTGTTTGTTAGTTAATGTTCAAAATGTATCAAATTATTCGGAGAAAAAATATGTCTTAGATGTGAAGTTCCTTCCGCTCAATGTTCTGTTATTTATATATTTATCTGATCAGATCTTTTATAACGCTGTGCACACTGTCAGCAGTTTTGTTTGCAGTCATTTTGAAAGATATAATCTTAATAAGTCATGGTCTCTTATGACGAGCGTTGAACTACAATTTTAAAAAGAGGGAAATTGAAATTGCTTCTCCCGAGCCATTTCGGCAAAGAACTATCATCGATGAAATCCTGGACAATCAGAGTTCCTAGGGCTTCCTCCTCTGGCTGTAGTTTTCCAAACACAGGGCCTCTGAATTGGTCAAGGGAGGGGAGAGGAGGGGATTGGCATATGCGAATATGGTTTATTTAGAGATCAAGGCAGCTGGTAAACTTGTTTTTCTTTTAACACCCAATTTAGTGGTAGAACAACAAAGTTTGAGCTGAATTTTTGTGCAAATCCTAATGTACCATTTCTTCTCTCTGCTTTGGGACACGCTGCAACAAAGCGTACTGCATTTAGAAACCTTGTCATGAAAAACCTCTCTGAAGCCGGGACTAAAAACGGGTATGGATTTTGGAGGACAGTTTTAACAATGCTTGGGGAAATGGAACGTTTTGGGCTTTCATACAGTTAGAATATCCTTTGTGTCTACCCCTACCTGCCGAAACGTACCGTCCTTCAACGCTTTTCGTTATTATGGAATTCTGAAATGCTTATTTATCGAATCCAGTCGAAGGCAACGCGTGAATTTCACCAAATAAGCTGACTGGTTGATTGTAGATTAGTTCGTTTGACTCGTTTTTTCGTTCTTCGAGCGGTACATTCCTACGTCTCTTCTGTCCACTCTCCCTTTCTCTCTTGAGTCATGTATTGCATTTAGAGTGGATTATTATTTTCACAGAAGTTCATCATGATCATTGTCGGTGGCTTTCGAGTTCAGACTCTCCAGTTTTATTTTGTACGAGATGCAACTGCTTGAAAGCTACGTGGCATCACGAGCTCAGCCAATCAGATGAACCGACAAAACAGCAACAAACGAAGAAAGATGCCCAGTAAAACAAATCAAATGCAGGTGCCACAACTGTTACAAGTAAATGCAAGTGTCACGACTGTTACCAAGAGAGAATAATGCCATTATTTTCTCTTGCTGTTACCGCTTTCGATAGGTTCTTGATTTGATGAAGTGATTGATAACTTCTTCACCTTTAAAGCTTACATTAGTGATCAGTATTTACTCATTGAGGAAAACTGGTCGACCGCTTTTACCATATTTATGTGAAATACAAAAATCAAGCTATGAAAAACTGGCTATGACGCGTACAAGTGATGGATCAAGTCCGAGATAAACCGTGATCTACGAGAAGACTCCCTTAGGTACCATGATACTGGAGTATCATATCAGCAGCAGGCCGTAGGAAAAAAATTCAGTCAAGACTAAAAAGCTTCTCCATATTTTTTTCTGAATCTCACACAAGCGAACCATTCAAATCTAAATATAATTTAAGATGTTCCAGAAGATTAAAAGGTATTGTTGTCTACAACTCAGTATTCTTAGAATTCTTCACATCTATTTTAAGTTTATAGGGTGGAAAGGACACATTATTCAGCTAGGTTTATAATCAATGAATTCATGATATATCGTGGGATTATATCTGCCATTTCGAGTTTTAGGGGTTCTGTCAACAAAGGAAGAGCACGAGAGCACTTATTCGCATTTAAACTATTGCTGAAAGTTAATAAAGTGATAGTTTGTTTAACAACACTGCTGGAATTGTGGTTTACGCCTGCGTGCTTCAACCTCGCGCACAGATTTTTGCAACGCCATGAGGTATTACGGTCCCCCCTAGTTATCTCAGAAATCAACAGAATTCGACTGACACAGAATTCGACTGGTACAGAATTCAGCGGCATTATTCACACCAAACCGATACTTATGGGACTACATCAACTGCGAGTGCCCTTCACCCTTCAGGGTTATTTAAAAGATCTTTTTCCTGACCTATAATGTTCTAAACTGAATGGCATCAAGCTACATCAAATATCCTGTTAGGTACACGATCCTGGATCGTAAGTGAAGATCTTTAACTGATTGAGCCTGAGAGAAAGCTGGAAACATATGGGGATGAACCATAGTCGATAGAAGGACGAAAACTCGGTAGCAGGACTGATGGCAATGTTTAAAAGTAAGCCAGAGGCCTATATTTTTGTTAAGGATGCTCTTATCTCAGAATGCTTACAATTACTCTACGTTGAGATGCAGATTATTGCCGCACAGTGCCGCGAACGGCTAATGGGGTATGATGCTCGATTCAATTTTTTTCCCTTCTTTCGCGTCCTTTTTTCCTGAGCGTGTGTGTTTTTATAAATCCTGTGTATTCCAAATTCCACGTGGATTCGACTACCTATAAATTACCAAGCCGCAATGGTGTTTGTAGAATGCAGAAACATCGGAAAAGTTGTACTCCTACTCATCATTGTATTTTCTCTAGCTTCATAACTGCTTTTCATATCTTTCCTGCCGCCGCGAGAGTTCAATTTAATCTGATAATGGCAATGCAAGAGGACGTTATGGAATGCCCTCAGGCCTGGCTTGACTAATGTCACCTCTGTGCTAACTTGTTTGCCACGTTCACCTACTCGTTTACATTTGGGCTTCTCACCTCTTTAAAACAGGAATATTCACTCTTTTGATGGGCTGACCTCAGTTCATACAAGAATGCTGGATAAGTTTATCTAAGAAAAAATTCTCGAGTCTACCGGAGTGGTGTTGCGTGTGGAAGATGACAGATATATGGGCGGTTTTGACATCTTTCGCATCAAGAATTAACATATTTGTAGATTCGCGGTTAAGAAGTCATCACGTTTGCCCTGGCAACAATCTCTCCTCTACTGACAATTTTTTTCTTATTTCAGAGAATGGTGATTGTTTTCTTAATTGTCGCTCTTGTCCAAATTGTAATTGGGAGTGTTTTTACCCCGTCAATATAGTTCTACTCGTTTTCAATACAGTTAGACAGTTTGGTTGAATAGGAACTGTACAGTGACTAGAGATCTTGAGAAGCAGAACAACTCTTCCTGGGTTTTTCTACCTCAAAAACCAGAAAAAAAAACTTATCTACCATTTTGCTTGATTACGTAATGTTATGCATGCAAATGATCCTGGAACATTGCAAGAAGAAAATATTGTCTACAGCTTTTGGCGCTACTCCACAAATGCAAAATCGAATTAGACAAAGCACACTATTCAAATATGTTGCTCTAAATCTTAGATTACATGCGGAGCATCATATTAACCCTCTAGTTAACGGTAAATCAGGCGTGCGGCTTTGGCGCATAAAGCGCGATGTTTATGACGAGGATTTTTTTTAATATTTCACGAAGTTCCAACGTATTTACGCCATATGTCTATTATCGACTAGACGAGGTATAGTTTTCAGGACGTCATTCAGAGGCTCCTAATTGTCATAGTTACAACTGTTTATTATCAGTATGATCAGCAAAGTACAGTTTTGAGCCGAATTTTGTGATAGACATCTACAAGATGGCTCCTCATATTCTCAGTTTTCAGAAACGGTCGAATGAATTTTGGAATGCAGTGTTTGCGCACTTAGACTTTTCATTTTTGATTTTGTCCTTTCTAAACAGCTGATATTAATTTATGATTAAATTTTAGCGATGGTCGCTACGTTCAATCATTTCTTTAAGTCCCTTTTTCAGAATTATCGATGAGAAAAGAATATGAAAGGGAGAAAAGGTGTGATTTCTTGTTGCCAATCTTTATACATATCGTTCTTGAATGCAATTTTCTTCACTGCGTTACGCGCTTCGAAATTATGAACACTATCCTATGATAATCAAAGAGGCAAGTGTATTGTAAAAACTGTAAAACGGTAGAAACACACAAACAAGTCGAAAAAAATCAAAAAAGTGATAAAAATCATGATCCCTCCAATTTCGTGGAAAGCAAACCCTTTCATTTTAACCTTTTGATGTTTTTACTTATTATTATTATTTTTTAATCATATTTGTCGTTGTTTTCCCTGAAAACAACAAGGCCGCTTATCAAGAGGGGTCGAATACTACGAAGTTTTAATTCCATTTATAAAGGCCCACATTCACACAAACACACAAAAAAACCACACACACACACAAATTGCAGTAGCAGCAAATTAGTCTTACAGAGCTAGGAATACTGATTATGCAATCAAAAATGGCCAAAGAAAAGCGATTAGTATTAATTATAACATTTGTAATTCGCGGAAAAAAAGCACAATTGACATCGCAATTTACAGACTCAACAACTTACAATAAAAAAATTTAGTTTCCTTGTATCGCCACCTCGATGACCATGTCTCACATTATTAGTGGCAGAGGTAAGGAGGACATTACGTTGGGCGGCATACCGTGGGCAATACAAGAAAAAGTGTTTCACTGATTCAGACCGCACACGCAAATAGGCGACGCACAACTATTTATTTTGAAAAGATTTTCTCCAAGACTAGAAAACCCAAGTCAAAGGTGGTTGTGATCAAAAGATAAACGCCTTGAAAAATAACAATCATGTAACTCGCTGTGAGTATGGGGAAGATAATTGACCATGTTTTCGCTGTAAAGGAAAAAAGTGGGAAGAGAAGATACAGAATTTCGGACATCTACGTGCTGAGAATGCGGATGGAAAATAAGACTTCTGAACAATGATAGACGTTCTATGTAGGAAATTGTGCGTAGTTTTCCCTTAAGCTAAGACAGAAATGTGTACGTTCACCAGATAGTTTGGGCAATAGTTCAATCAAATAACATAAAGCAAGATTCTCAGCTATTTTGTAAAATTTGCTCAATTTATGTAGCTCTCTCTTGATACTGTAAGGCTCCTGAGAAAGTTCCTCTTGTAACTTCCCACAGCTGTGTTTTCAGTTCAGCTCCAACACCTTGAGATTTCTCCGTTACACCAATCTAGCTCACACAAAACAAGCTAGTTTTTTAAATATTTTTTTAAAGAAATGTCAAAACTGGTCAAAAAAAAGATTTCCAACAGTACCGTTAAATAGACAGAGAGTAATGATCTCAATAAACTGGTCGGTCCTTCTGTAGTGACGCGACTGTTAGTGACAATGTCAAAAACAGTTTTACTATGCTTTAGCAATCTCCTCACGAAGAAGTATTTGTTCGGAGACATATACCAAGCTTAGAGCAAAGTTTGGGACGTGCCGGAAACTGCATGTTTCAACAAAACTGCGTAAAACTGCGTTGATCGCTGATGATAATCCGTAGGCCGAAAACAATCTGAAAATTACGGCAGTGACGTAAACTTTCCTCTTGAAAAGATGAACGAACAGATAATTTCTTGATGTCCGTTCTCAGGGTGTCTGTAAAACATTAAATGAGTATTTCAGGGGTATCCCATATACCATACCGGGTTAGGAAAATACTACAAAACTCAGAAATTCCGCTAAACATAAGGACATTCTAAGAATTTAATTGTGGTGGTGCAGGTATTGTTTGATCAAAATATGTTATTGCACGATTGCTTATTAGGATGGCTAGACTTCTCGACTCCTTTTTTGTTTATTTTGTTGCATGAGGAGAGGGGGATAATTTTTTTTCAACTTAAGAGTCTTTCCACTCATTTTGACCAGTCTTATAATGAGAAATTAACTAAAAACTTGAACTTAGGTTTGAAATTAAGACCTCGTTTTGTTCTTTTAACCCAGACTGTTTTCAAACCTCTTTCTTAACGTGATAACATCTTTTTTCTGTCGGGAAAAAAAACTTTAGTACGTGCTCTAAGATCCACGAAACTTAATTGAAAGTTATCACGCTTTGTTGGATTTATTTAAACTATATCTGATGTCCTTCCTTTTCTCTTTTACTTTGATTTACTTACTGACGAGATGTTATTAGCACACCCAAGTCAAAGATATTTTTCTTTACCTGACATTTTAGGGAAATTACTCGCAAAGAATAAGTTGACTGTTTATAAACGAAAGTCAACAAACCAACAGCTGTGAGCTGTAAACAAAGGACATGTTACTTTCAGTGAAATTACTGTTTGAACAGGTACATCTACGTCTAAATTCGCACTGTACAAAGGAACTGCGCCAGCTAACTGAAATTTACATGCAACTTTATTTCAGCGCGGATACAACAATTACAACATATAACTAAATCAATAAATCATTTTCTCATCGCCTGATAATGAATCAGGAATCTGACCAACCACAGAACGGTATCAACAATTAGACCATGATCACTTATTTTAAGTAACGCCTACACGTCGTAACAGAAAACGCGATTTCAACTACTGTCGGTTCTCCTCTGCTAAGTTTTGTCAGTACAACTTTTGTGAATATAAAAAAGCTGTCGGTGATTTGAAAAAGTCTAACTCAACATGGGTCACCACCCAAAATATTTTGGGCCGATGGGTGGCGATCGCTATGCTGAAATCAAAGCATTGGAAATGGAACGAAAAATGTATTTTTCTACCTTATTTATCATCAGCATGACGCTGTTGGCTCTAGGAATCGTGGCAAACGTTATTGTTTGTTTTGGTCTGTACAGATGTAGGAATAGCAGATCTCCTACAAAGTTGTCTCAATTCTTCATCGTTCAGTTGGCCATAACAGATCTGGTGTACAGAGCTGTGAGTGTCATTCGGGAAAAAGAGGACAAGAAGCAGGATCTGAGTTCAAAGCACTGCAAAATCGCCATATTTTCCCAATTTTCATGCGCTGCAGTGTTGTTTGTTCTCTTAACGGCAATCGCTTTGGATCGCTACGTTCATATTCTCTATCCTCTTCAAAGTTTGACGATGAACACCAGAAAATATCTCACAATATTTTTCATCTGGCTGTATGCTTTCTTGATTTCTTCCGGTTTCATCGCAAGTGCCACCCCGGCTTCGAAAATCTTCAAATTTCCTCGACCAAGTATTCCATATTCTTCACGAAATTTAACGACAAATAACTCCAGAAGTTTTGAATACAAACCTCGTCACACGCACTGCGTCCCTGGAGTCTCGGGTTCAAGGGAGCGAAAAGTTGCCTTCACGATGTACTTCGTGTTCGCTTTTTTATTTCAGCTGTTCTTAATTGTACTTTTCTACACCAAGATAACCATATTCTTATGGAAAAGAACGAAAAAGAACAACACTGTGAACAGAAGTGCTGCGAAAGCAAAGCTACGAGCTATTCAAATGTTTATCCTTGTGGTATTTAGTTTTCTTATTAGCTGGGGACCAATAATGATTCTGGATATGTATGCCTCATATTCCATCAAAAGGTTGGGAGTATTTCATAAGTTTCCTTTGAGACCACTATTTGATTGTGTTTCACAAACAAGTTCCATACTCAATCCGTTCATATATGCGTTTGGCGACGCAAATTTTAAGAGGGGCTTCCATCTTTGCTTTCGTAGAAGGCAATGTGGCGGGCAAATTACTCGAGTTTTGCCTGCCACAGTGAAAGAATCTTACGTTGAAATGAGTAACCAGTTAAGTCCAAGCATAAGAGTTCAATAGCCGTCGCCCCACATTTGCAAACAGTGGATCTTCTGTCCCAGAGAACATTTCACGCAATCTTCCCTGTAATTTTTTTATGTAATTTAAGTAGCCATAAACGCAGTTTTGGACGAAAGTCTGTTTTGTCATTGCAAACAAAGACAATCTTTTCCCTCAGTCTTTATAATTTTTCGCAGTTTAGCTATGAAAGAAACATAATTTAAAAAGTGGAGCAAGATCATTATCATAAATCTTTTGAAGCTGAAGTTGGTTTATTAACAAGCAACTGTACTGTACTACATTGACGAAAAAAATCGTTCATGAACCAAACGTTATCATTCTTGATATAAATAAATTGAGAGTTTTTAGTGCAGAATTAGGCGTGTTAAAAATACAATCAAATTTTCAACCTCGAGGTAGAATCAACGAATCATTCCTATCAAAACTCACAGGTGTTACATCGTGAAGTTGGATTGTTCTGACAAAGTTTCAAAGAGGTGGGAATCAAATGATTTGCATCGTTAAAGCGATATTTGCGGTTCAGAAATTTTTAATGAAAGACAGAACTTCTATTGTTTGGAAGGTGCTCTGTCTAAACATTTACTTTGTGGTTTATTATCCCAACTAATCAGGGGTTTTTATTTCTAAATTTCCCCTCCCTCAAGAAGAAAAAGGATACGTTTTTTGTTTAAACGCCTACCATCAACCTACCAGCAATTAAAATGATTGTTGACCGAAGACCAATTTCATTGTACAATTTGTATAGGTTATCACATGATCCCGAGTGCAATTTGGGATAATTTAGCACGAGCAAATTTTTCAAATGTTAGGGCTCATGCTATTTGTAGTCCTTGAAAAATTTGCGATCTCTAGTTAATAATATACAAGCAAAAAAACTGTGCGATTTGTGATCTGGAAAAAGGAAAACACATGGATGTGGCTTTCATTAAAACTTTTCACACAACAGTGGGTTATGGCCTCACAAGTGTTAAGAAACAAATTAGTTGTGTTTCCGACATGCCTTTTTCTTAACTTGGCTCGGATCACATCTGCCAAAACTGGAAAAAATCATTGGATGTATAAATAATATAACGAAATAGACACAAACGCATGCATTTATATCGAGAGTTTGCTAACTGAATCTTGTAAATTTGGTGAAAGCAAGATACTGCCGAAATGTAATAGTACAGGGAATGAATATTTAACGATTATCTTGATTGTGATTCTCAACAAATTAAAGACGTTGTGGCGACTTTTGGCTTAAAAAATGGTCTTAAGCCAACTATTTCGATTTATGAGCCACGAGCGAGATTTTCTGAAAAATGGCAGTGTATTTGCAGTGTTTTACTCTTAAAATACGTAAATGTTTTTCATTTTAGGAACGAGTTCATGACCCTTACCTTCTTTCCCTTTGCCATCCCTTTTTAACAGGCAGATTTGCCCATCGTAAATCGAAGGCAAAAAATTTACAACTTATGTGTACAGTCGAAGCTTACTTCACGGACACCCGCGTTTAAATATACGGACAGTTCTCTTGGTCCCTGACAAAACCCACAAAAATAAGCTCTTTTAAAATTTCCAATAATTCAGTGCCCTTTGGGCTTACTAGACGATACGTCACAACTGTCGGTTCCATCATTTGCGTGTTTGGTTCTCAGATAATCAAGAAACGTGCCCTCAAATACGTTCAAATCGTTATTTTTCCTTTCTTTCTAGCTTTCCTTTGTTTTCAGCTCTTAAATATCACAGACCAGCTGTAGTTTTGTGTTTTCATTCGTCTTTTGTCCGCTGTTTCGGTTTTGAACATCTCTATACTTTCAGCCCATGTTTATCCCTCCCAGTCAAACTCCCCCTTATTATTCCCCTGAAGCTAAGCTGCATTGTTATTTGTAAACAGTGTACGATGGCCTGAAGGTTATTGAGTTCTGTTCTACTTCTGTCTTTACTTGCATCAGTAAAATGCTGTATTTTCACTAATAAGACAACTTCACACAGACACCCGTTAGTACCAAAATATTCTTTAGTTTCCCTGATTTGGTTCAAATTAGCAAGGATTTAATGTACCTTACTGAAGCTGGAAAATTCATAGCATTCGGCGGTAGAACATACATCATGTAGGCCGATGACAGAGTCGATTCGTGTCTAAAAACGATTGTCACCAACATGAATAGAACGAACGAACCGACGATCGAGCAGAACAATTCATTGGCACCATGAAATTAATATTATGGCGCGAAACAGATGTTTATAGATCCAGGTCCTCTCGGGCAAGTGTTCAGGTTTGCAAAACGTGACAATCATATGTTTAGAGTTCGAGGTTGTGAAAATCGCATGACGTTTTCATGAGCGGAAACTAGTCTTCATTATGCTAAACGAGAGGAAACCTAAGTAAATGCAGTGGGCCATACAATTCTCGTGGTAAATTATCATTTCCTAAGCGAAAGAAAGAGGCAAGAGGAATAACAAGGTGAAAGGCTTGTGTACAAAATAACAAAGATACACAATATTGACCGACCGGGATCAGGTAAGATGAACTTTGTAAACAATCTACGTCCATGAATTGCCCACACCTTATGCCTTCAAACCCTTTGTTATGTTCATAAGAACTCCAAGTCTGCGAATTTTACAGGTCCTGATATCCAGAAAAAAATTGCTTTTTTTTACGAAGAGGGCAGAAGTTTCGAACTGCGTAACGCAATATTCCTGAATATTCACCAGTTTGCCCTAAGGCAGTGCGAGTAACGTCATATTTGCTTTGTGATTTATCTATCTCTATAGATCAAGATTGTTAGGCGACGAATCCATTTTACATTTTTGAAGTTTTGCTAATAACTTGATTGAATATTTTGAGCTACGAAGAATAATTTTCTCATTTTGCGATCCAGCTACTTAGTAATAGCCCACAAAGAGCCACATAGAGCCTCTTTGATTATGTCAGGTTACATAGCAGGCGAAATGTAAAGATTTATTTACAAATAAAGGGTCGTGAGTGTTAACGAAAAATTCTGATTTAGTATAGAATTGAAAAAGGAATGATTTTGAAAAAATCTTCCTTGCTTCTGTGTGTGTTCGCTCGTTTCTAAGGTCTCAATGGCCATTTTACAGCTAACGGTAAATGTCACTCTCTTGTTGTCACTTGAAATTTTTTTAGGGCTCACCCTTTTTACGATTGTCGGTTAAAATTTGTCAATTTTTACGTCCAATGGATAAATTTCTTTGCCGTTTTACGGCTATCAGTTAACAACATTGAGACCTTCTTTCTACTGCCGGTTTCTTAGGAGTTTTCTTGACGGATTTGCGGCTGTTTTTTTTATTTTTTTTAACCCCCATGTATCTTTTCCTTAGTGTTTTGACAATTTAACACCTTTTATTCCCATAAAAATTCTCATATTTCGCTTGTTTCGTAACATCATGGCTCGAATAGTATGCGACCTTGGGCAACTGTAAATAAGTCATTATCAGTACTCTACACAGCCTCGAAGGGGTTGACCGTTAACTGTAAAACGAGCAAAAAATTTAGCCTTAAGCGTAAAAATTAACAAATTTTAACCTTTAGTCGTAAAAAGTTAACCGAAAAAAAAAAAATTCAATCACAAAGGAAGGAGGTTAACTGTTAATCGTAAAATGACCAAAATTTTAACCGGTAGCCATAAAACCCACCACCCCAGTGAGACCCTTTATGTAGACGCAACAATCACTTAACTTATTCCTGCTTCCGGGCATGTTTTGACCGCCCTCCCGCATACAAATTTCTTTAGAAACGCAAAAGAGATCGCACCAAAATCAATTGAAAACGCGAAAGGGTTGCTAGGTTGCCACTGACAACGAGATCCTTTCTGATTTATGTAGAAAACAACGTTTTCTGTTTTAAAAATAGCCTTTAAATTGTGGTTGTGACACAATTTAAATGACCTTATAACCTCTTCATTCAACATTGTCCTTGTCTAACGCATCTATTATTAAGCCGGTCTCTGCTATCAAACAAAATCACGAACTGTCGTCACTATCAAGTCGATGCTGAAATGCCAGTGATCATATAAGAGATATGACAGATGTTCGCTTCACAAAACACTTGTTGATTTAATTTATCCCTTAGCTCGAGGAAACGTGCCGCAGATGGAAAGAAACAATTAATTTTAAGCTCGATTGAAGAGCTTACTTATTGTCTCTAGAGAAAGGCGCAAACGGTTTCCCACTTGCTGTGACCGCATCTAATTTTGTTTTTATCACGCATGGTTGCACTGTTTCTCCAAACCACTGACCACTAAGTCTAACCGACTCTTTTCAGCTTTGCATTGTGGATAAATCCTTCTCTTATTGAGCCGTTCAAGACCATTTTAACTGAGTAAATCAGGTGATTTCATTGACCTGCTAGAGTAGTTTAAATTTTCATTGCATTTGCCGCTTGCCCTCGGGGCGTAAACCGTATAATCAAATATATTGGGTGCTGAGCGGCCTCGCTAAGAGATCGAAAGATGGGAGAATGGAGAAAAAGTTCAAACTTGCAAGGATCAATGCGGCTTTTCTTTGACTTGGAAGAACAAATATAATTTCATTTGACAACTTGAATCAGCAATGATTATCAGTCCTTTTCGGACGTGGCCGTCTGTAAAAGCCACCGTCTCTTATCATAAGGATTTCGCTTTCAGGTCCCTCAGATAGAAGCATGTCGATTTTACCGTGTTCTCAGTCCCACCCACCGTGCCTGTGTTAGGGGCTCATTATGTTGTCGATGGGAACTGCTCCGACTAAATTCGTGAGCGTCCGTCAGAAGTGACAAGGTTAATGATCACTATGGGTTTGGCCGCTGCATCGCATATATTTCGCTTAGCTTTAATATCCCAAAAACCCCTGCAAAACCTAATCGGATTTAAAGTGAACTCTCTAAAGGTCAAAAGGATCTGGGTCACAGCCAGTATATAAACTTGGAAAGTAAGCTTTCAAGTTCGCCGTTGTATGAAGATTAATTGTACCTCATCTTGTTCTGTTTTGTTTTATTCTTGATACCTCGGTGTGATATGTATATAAATACAATCTTGTATGACGATTAAATCGTAACGCAAGTGGGACAGATTATGAAGTGGGATATGTGTCCTCTGCCGGTCATGCGCATGTACTAAAGCCTGTATCCAGCGCCAGCGTATCAAGCTTGAAGAAAAGATTAGGATGATGTAGTAATTTGCTCCAAGATGGAGAAAGGTCACAGTTGAAAACGGTAGAATTCCCACGGACAGATTCTTTGATTCTTACAGTGTTGACTTTTTCAAAATCCGTTTGGTTTAACAATTGTTTTGGTCTTATTTAGATAGACAGTCGACTTGTGACAATTCGAATTCTTATGTTGATTGATTGATTGACTGATCCTGAATAAGAATTAATTAGTGAAGGGAGAAGTGACATATTGATCCTCGAATGAAAGGCCATTTTTAAACTGAAAGATGATTCTAACGAGGTAGAGTTGAAACAAACTCTTTGTAATAAAATTCTCCCATTATTATCATCAACTGTCATAACTCAAATTTTTTTATTTGACAATCCCTGAACTGTTTTGCTGTGAAGTATCGCTCTCTGATCAAGATCCTTATCACACTTTCTACCGCGCATGCTAACTAAATATCATGTCAAGCATGGTGAATGAGTGCAGTGATCCGTGTATGGAAGACCTAGGACTGTAGCGCTTCAAAATGAGAGGTTAGTGTGATCCTTTGCATGTTAGAAGTAATTAGTTGTCTGCGAACTGACTCGGATTAGTTATTTATACTGCCAACCGGTAGAAGTATACGGGAATTACTTCAAACAACAGTTTGATATCAATTGTGCAATCGTAATTAATTCGCTAAGTGTTTAAACGCTGTGATCAGTAAAATGATTGGCGAAACTGAGTTTGGAATTTGCCTTTCGAAGGTATCGAAATTGTAAATTAATAATCCGTCGTTTAGTCGAGAACAAAAATCAAAAGCGCGAACTTAAAGGCGAAAAAATTCCTCAGATTCAGATGATTTTATGGTTAGTATTGACACAGAGTAGACCAGAATGATTTGTAGTAGTGGAATGACTCGGAGAATCGTATTCCAACCGGCTAAAGCACGCTAGAAATTATATTCTATGAAGGTAACAAGAATGTTTACTCTTTGAAGTGCTTTTTCGGCGTAAGGCGATGCTATTTGTAGGAAATATGGTGTGGCCATTAGCTTTGTTTTGTGATGCGAAACACAATTATTAACACAAGCCGTGTTAGCCATGAATATGTTAATAGGTTTGTCACACACGCTGTCGGGTCAAGTGAAGACATCTCCGTAACCTTTCGGGTCTTGCGTGTTAATGGCACTCTCTTTATAGATCGGAGCAGAATAATCTCGCGTTGAGTTTTAGCAAGTTAGCGGACCGACTTGTAACACTTTCACTTAATCACCATTGCCCGTTTTAAACAGTGTGTCGTAGTTAGAAACAAAAGCATATCATTAACAGATTGGCTCTGAGATAGCTGTCACCAGATGAATATCATTGTTTCATTGCCACAGCTAACAACGGTTTCTCAGAGTTCGCAAGATTTTAAAATTCCGTCAAATTACGAATGCGCTAGTATATTGTATGACCATCCCCGCGCCGGGCAGCAAGTGGCGCATCAAAAAATGCCCCTGGGCCAAGAATTTTGACCTTTTGCTTGAACTGATGACAAACAACTGCAACCTACTACATCGGAAGGTTGCTACATTGAACGAGTGTCCTTTTCATGGAAACCATGACAGGATGATTTTCTGCGTACAATGGTTGATTCTCCACGAAAATTACTTGGCGTTGTTGTTGCGTGATCCAGGTATTATAGACTTCATTCGCCTTTGTGGCTTTCAACTATAATTTACATATGTCGAACTCGATTTCTTTGAAAACTTTGTGCGCGTGAGACATCCCGTGATAAGGTTTTATATGATTAACATCGCGAGTTTAGTCTAATTCGAGTCAAAATCTTCCTTTCTAGGATTACGCAACAGCAAAAGGCATAGTTAGTTTTGTGTTCTCGAGAATACTCCCGCAAAACCATTTTGGTAAAGCTTTCGTTTTGTTCTCCAGCGGTAACAAAGGGATAAAAAGGACAATAGTAGTTAAACCTGTTGGACAACTTTAATATTTGTCAGTTGTTGGCGACGCAGAAAATTTGAACGGCGTTAGCACGTCGCACTTTATGACCAGCTGCCTTGCATACCGATACTGAAATAGATGGAACTTGGCCTTGAAATTTTCGGACTAACCAAACGAAATTTAAGATTGAAACGTGCAATTTGGACAACAAAGAATGAATTGATACGCCTTACCGCCCATAAGTTCTTCCATAAACTATTGTTGTGAAGTGTAAGACTTATTACGCGTTGAAAATTTATTCAGACAATCATATTTTAGTTTTTTAACAATTAAGCAAGCATCTATTTCAACGGAGTGAAATCCTATGTACTTGACTCCGCGTTTCCAAAAGGTCCAAACGACCCACTATTTCATCAAAAATGAACCCAAAATTTTGCTATGTCGATCACTTGCTCCTTTTGCCGAATATTCCAAGTAAAAATCATTTACTCGTCTTCATATAAAAAGACATTTGTAGTGATAGTTATATAACTTTTCAATGCAGCGCCTTGATCACTGCCTTTTGAAAATGAAAGCAGCTAGTTCGAGAAAGACGGTCACGAGAGATCTTTATTTTAAGCTCGTTTTCAAAAAAACGAGTTACATGCTCTCGTTTCAATTACTTGTTTATTAACTCACCGACATTATCATCTTGACCGCGATTTTTTTACTGTTCATGTGCATATTGTGTCTCTTTGTGGAAATTAAAAAGGGTGAAAGGACAAGTGAGATGAGGCGCTTTACAAAGCGTGTTGAAACTCGTGAGGGCTCGTGATAATCGCATGTTTTTTTTCACTTAGGTCTTAACTTGCTTTGGAACAAAGTATATTCTTCAGTCCTCTGAAAGCTTAAAGCCATTTTGATAACTATTCTAACAACGGGCTTGGTAAGTTATCTTTTAAAGCGTAGAATTATTTATTAACTTATGACAAAATGCTCAGCCGTCGTTAAATTGACTTTCATACTCAGCAGTGAGAAATTTTCAACGCATCCCCTTGAAAGGTCCTTCTAAACTTTTAGAGAGTGTCAGATGTTTGTTTATTACTGTCAAGCGAATCAAAAGTTATGTTATTCAATAGAACATGAAATATTTGAACTTGGGTTTATCCTAAAATCATTTTGTTCTAGACAGAAACAAATTCTGGCTTATCCCAGTAGTAAAAATTATTGACCGAATTCCCACAGAAAATTTTATGCAAGCTTTGTATGAGCATTCGATGTTTGTTTACAATTGTAAGCTAATAATCTAAGAATTGTTTCGCTGTTTTAGAAGACCAATTTTACGATCTTGTGCAGAGCATTAAATCGCCAGTTTATTGGCAAATGAAAAAATCTTTAATTAGACTGTTGGGGTCGGTGTCAAATTAATTAGGTTCTCGGCAGCAGCAGGACGCCCGTGGCTCGAAAACGAATGAGCTAATGACAAACATATTCCCTTTTCGCTTTGAAAGCACAACTGCACTTAAGTACAACGGGAAAACAATGTCAAAAGCTTTTCGTTATGAAAATTTGTCGGTTATCTCGTCAATGTAAGACCATGGTCAGTAGTCGAACACATATGTTTTCCGAGTTTCAAGAACCTAGTGATTAGAACAACGGCTAGAAAAATTTCGTGCACCTGTGGAAAGTGGATATTCTGAGGCTGCCAGGCGTGTAGCTCAAGCGCTCGTTCAATTGCGTATTACAACACAGACGGCTCAGCCTTCTTATTTTCTAATACGTGCAAATGTTTAACCTTTGTATTCGTAACTTCATGTTGAAACGATTTATTGGTAAGTTTCGCTAGAATTTATGTCAAGGGCGACTCAGGGAAATATTCACCTCTTTTTTTATGAGGAATATTGCATCAATCCTTAGGATATTGAAATAGATAAAAACGAAGATTTGCATCTTAGAGTGATTTCGCATCACAAAATTACACTTTTGAAAAAAATCTGATGTCTAGGGCTACTTTTCTCGTGTGGTTTAAATTGTGTTTTCTTTCGAAAGCAAAGAACGCCAGATCGTCAGGTGATTCCTGCGCAGGATGCACTCAACAACGGTTACGAAGATCGCGGCCTCTTGGCAAACCACGAGTGTGATATCGAACGCGTGCTTAGTGAGATCATGTCACGCACTTCATTTTCCTTGATCATGTTGCGTGCATGATCGAAGTCGCCCGCCTGGAGGATATCACTTACTCAATCAGGCATCACATGTCTTTGGTACATATATATTTCTCAATCCAAAAATTAAGGCTTTTTTGACAAGTGAGCAACACATCTATTTAAATCCCAAAGACTTTGATCCCCTTTCCGTTCAAACATTCCGCTCAAACAAAGGTTCTGGCCGGTGTGACATTTGTTCTGCAGTCTGTCGTTGAAAGCCACCAGCTACGAAATGCTTTTCGCTGATGAATAGTGGATCTTTATTGACAATTTCCGGTGGGTAGCTTCATCCAGGCCGTTGATAATTATAACCGAGAAACGCCAGACAACATTGCGTTGAAACATTTAGTTGCTGAAATTCCCGTTTATCACTTTCTATTGACGTTTATTAATCGTTGCTCTTCTTGATTACAGTTTTTTCAGTTGAACGCTGACTTCAGATCTTTTGCAAGGAGAGCACGTGACCGAGTGGGTGACGGTAGAAATAAAAATGTATTCCCTGAAAGACATCACGAATGGCTGCGTGAAGATAGAAATCCCTGAAAATCCGCACTGCAAAGAAATAATCTCCGCTTGCGAGATGCCAGTCGTGAAAGTGGAAATTTCTGAGTCAGCGTGCAGCACGGTCAACCACCAAACGATTTCACTTCCACAGGAGTCAATCTATGAAGTGCCTGCTATTGAAGAAGTAAACACTGGCAGTCGAGAGGATGTGCTGAACATTCAGATCAGCAACGTTCAGGGCGCGCTATCTAATCAAATCGCTGACAAGAATGTAATGCCTGTGTATCAGATAGAAAACCACGACGATAAACCAAACGAATGCAAAGAATTGCATTCTCCAGCAGTTGATAATAGCAACCAAGAAGAGCATATACCAGCTGAAGGTGTACACAATCACAATGATAAACTGCCCAACTCAGTGGCTTCTCGAGAGGAGACGTCCCCCAATATGTCTCCCAAGATGTCTCCGATGGAAAGTGAAGAACAATCTCCTGGCCACAACTCGCCTGTTTTCAACGGGGAATCATCACCTGAGACGGCTCATCAGGAGAAAGAAATTGCCTTCCGGTTAGGTTCTCCAGAGAGGGCGCCATCTTACCGATTGGCCCATCAGCCAGATACCTTACCAGTGAAAAGCCAGTACATGGCTTACCAGTTGAGTTCCAATGGAACCAAAGCAGCTTACCTGTTTACTTCCCCGGGGAAGATACCTCCCTATCAGAATGGTACCTCTGAGAGTGCCCCATCCAACCATGCTTTGGGATCCACATCTACTCCTCTGAGTTCCAATGCTACGGTGCCACTTTACCACATGGAGGAAACGCCCACCTCACAAAATGGGGACTGGAAGAAAAGTGAAAATTATCAGATCAGCTACTACAATGGAATGCCAATGTACTATGGTGACTACAGCCTGCTCGATCTGCAACAAGGACTTCCATTCTGGCCATCAGAGTCCCGCGATTTGGTGTCAAACAACCAGAAGAAGACCCAGAATTGCAACTGTTGCTGCCATGCACAAAATGATTTTACTCGTTATCCTGAATTGAAAAGCCAGCGCCCGTCAGTTATTATGGTTCCTGTGAACTGGAACAGAAGTAATTCTGGAATATCTCATTTGCCATTGAAGGTAACTCAGACTACTTAACTCTTTCTGATCATTGGTTCAATTGCTATATTTGCGTGGCAACATATTTTTTATTCGCTTATATACAGGCACACACACACACATATATATATATATATATATACAGGCACACATAGATGTGACTTTATTCATTGTAATGTGACTGCTAAAAAACCCCTTGGAAATTGGCTAAAGATATGGCCAGTGCTTCGTTCAATATCAGCTATCCTTGTTGTTATTTCTAAAAACATCTATGCTTACTTATGCCAAGTTTCAGAACAAAGTTACACTCTGCTATTGCTTTTTACGAAAAACTTTCCTTTTTTTTCTACCAGCAGGTTGACAACGCAAATTACAAGATGCATTCACAGACTCGGGACGTTCCTATGGTAAGTGTTAACTACTTCTGCTGATCGAGGGATCTAAATTGCTAACTGGACATAAGTATTGAACCTCGCTTTAGAATGGATTCATCTTTTAACTTTGATTTTCCGTTGTCCATATTGAGCTCTGTTCTCATTTCCTGTGGCAACAAATTGTCACTTTCGCAACACTTGGTTGCGAAATGATGCCTTATGGAATGATCAACGCCTCTTTACACTACTTTTTTCTTGTTTTGTAAAAACTATGAAAGCAAATAAAGAATCCAAACAAAAAGGGAGGACCTCAGAGGTTTGAATTATACTAAGATGTATTTTTTCGTAGCACAATTGAGGAACATAATTTTTTAAAGTTCGGCTCGTATTAGACTGAAATCAGTAATGTTTTATTAGTTCTAGTGTTCTTAACTTTTTAACGTTAACACGGTTTACCAACTGCTGAATTAATTTGTTGCGTCCACGAAAAGCTTGAAGTTCTCGAGTTTGTTCCATCTCTCTGATGGAAATTGAAATAAGTAAAAAAGAGAGAACAACCGTTCATTTCTCATGTACTTGATGAAGTTCATCATAGAATTTAGAAGTATTATTTTAATTTTTTTCGTTTTTCTACAAGTTAGAATGTTTTTAAAAAAATTGCGAGAAAATTAAACTTTGTATGGAAATGTTATTAAGCATATTATATATAATATCCGTATCTTCAATATTGTTGACATGTTGTTTTTCTTTGTGCACAACATGAATCACATGATATCCTCGGTACTAAATAGCGTGCCTGTAGCCAGAACTTTTCAGATATTTTTTCAATTTGCCTCGGTCCAAACATGTGGCTTCGTAGCATAGTTGGTACTAGTGCGCAACGCATTTAGTATCTGGGAGGCACGGGTTCGAATCCCTGTTAAGCTTGATTTCTTTCATTCTTTTTTTTACTGCAATTGTTAAAATCGTCATATCCCTGCGAGGATCATTTCTTTGCATGACTTATTTATTATTTGCTCGATTTCGTTACAAATTGTGACTCTCATCTGCTGTATTCCAGAGCATGTGACAGCCATCACAATATCAGAGGTTTCCAAAACTGTCATTTACGCAACTTGTTTTGTAATTATTGCTGTATTTTACGATCGCTAAGTGAGCCACATGATTTTATTTTCACGATTTTCACGTTGATCTCACGTGAAATACTTAAGGTAGGAAAAGCCCAAGTCGAAACCAAGAAGAAGCTTCTAGTACCACCATTATTATGTTTTAAATTAAAAGAATATTGTTTTTTTATTTCATTTAATTTTTCTTTATTTATTTTAATATGACTTCCCGCGGGGTGACCCCTTCGGTACTGAACTGACCCTTGCGGTACTGTTTAATCACGTACACATTTGATTTTTACTAGGACTACTCAGATGACTCAGATTCCTCTGATGATGACGAAAACGGAAAACGAGAAAAGTATTTCCGAAAGAACATCGATGGAACAACAGCCAGATTTAAGCTGACCAAAGAGGACTGGGCAAGAATTCCAATTAACACATTCCCTAGCGGTGGCCGTTTGTTGAGCGGCGACTGGACACGAATCTTCCTCAGTAAAGTCAAAGAAAGCAACCCATGGTGCAGTTTGCGCTTCAAGAATAATCACGTGCGGTCAGAAAACTCTCGGAAAATCCACTCAGCGGTGTTCTTCAGGGGAGGCGCGGAGTGCAAGCGACCAGAATGCAACGTGAAGGTGCGATTTGTGATCCGAAAAGAAAGAGGAAAACACGTGGAGGTGACCTACCTGGGAAATATTTGCCATAGCAGTCAGCCGGGTGGGGGTGAAATCTCGAGCGAAGCAAAGAAAATGAAACGTGCTCGCCGGACATATTCTACTTAAACAGAGTTTCGTAGGATTTGCTGGAATAACGCGTTTACATTAGAATTCATTTTTAATATCAGTTTAAGCTAAAAAGTTGATGAATTGAAAACTTAAATGTCTTTATTGCGAGTCGTTGACATTGAAGTGTTTTGTTTTTCGATTCTTTTTCTTTTGTTTAAGGTATTATATTGTGGATGGCATATTTCTGTAAACGATTGCTGGACTTTACAAGAAAGTTGAAGTTTGTAACTTTACTTGTGTAAGGAAAGCAATTCTATTGCTCAACGTGGCTTGTATTTATATGCTAATTTGGATTCTGGAGAGTTGTCTCTTGAGAGTGTCTATTTGAAACAAGTATATTTACATATACGCCTTTGAACAATATGCAAAAACAATATTTTTTCTTCAAAAAGAGCAGTTTTTGCTACGTTTATGTAAGGAAATTTGAAAATAATTATATTATCCTCTATTTTCGATAACATCGCTTTTTCACAATGTAAATTTATCAATCTTCTTTCATTTAAAAGAGATGATGCTTGAAATACCGAGTTGTTTCCTTGTGTCCATAAGGTTCTGTTGAAAACAAGAGGGGTGGGACTTATGTGGCGGTTTTGTGTGTGCATGGGAGAGGTATAGGTAGGGGAGATGGACTCAGCCGGAGTATCGAGGTCCTATATTTGATATGTTGATTTATTTGATTAAGTTGGATTGAAGGCTTGTCACTCATGACCACCACCCCCTTCCCCCACATTGCTCAACCACTACCACTCCCTCGCCCCCAGGACAAAGCCCAAAAAGCGTGCTGCAGTCGCCAGAACATCCGTCAGCTCCGGACTTTTTCAAAATATTCAATTCTGAAAGAACTTGTGCAAAAAGTCTTAGATTCATGAGATATTGCCTTTCCCAACCGGATGTAACCGCGAGGTTGAGCAAGTCATTCATGTTATGATGTCTCATTCAAGCATCTTCGTCCTTTGGGCGGTTTTCCTCTTTCTGCTTTCTTTTTCTTTTCCCGTACCTCCCGTAAATTATTTTTCCTTCGAATGGATTTTAATTGTGTTCGCAATTTTACTTAATTTCCGCCCATAGTAGACTGTCAGGTGCAGAAAATGTAGAAAAAAAATTATTGACGAGAAGTAATGATCTGTTTAGTGAGGTTTAATTGACTTCTGGCTTCGAATCCAGAGGCTGAGGTGAGCATTTGAAATTCCCAAATTATAATTCATAGCGAATTCAAAAAAGTGGACAGTCTACAGCAGAAGATTATGGTGTATATAATTACAAAATGATTGTGCATAGAGAGAGGATATTATTGCTAGTGTTTCGAACCCCTTTAGCAGTATCCTATGAACTAAAATTTAAAGCTTGCTTGTGTTTCACATGTAAAAGGGTTCTCTACATTTCGGTTAAAAACGTAATATATCTCGATTCACGAATTAAAATCGCTTTTTTCACACACGAAGCTTGTATACAGTGTAACCCTTGACTTCACGGTAGAAAAAGTGCAATTTGGGATATCTTTTCTCCCGAAACTTGAAACAAAGGTTATCGAGTCATTTAGCAGGCGTCTGACGGCCACCGCGTATAGTGAGTAATGGTTAATCAGCAGCAAAGTCTTGGCGTAATATTCTCTTTTCTTCCTCCACATAACTCTTTCCTCTAGAAGTCTGTCCTTGATCGCGTTTTCTTTTCTCTTTTTGCTTAAAATTTTCCGTTTTCTGTTTCTTTGGAGCACTTTCTCCTAAAAGAACAAATTTCAAAGCAATGAATATTTCCGCCTCTCTCTTTTACCTGAGCTGGTTTGATTAAAAGAAAAACAATTCACGAACAAGCATATGATCGAGAACAATTTCGAACAACGCTTCTCAAGTTCATACACACAAACTCAGCGACAACAGCTTATAATAAGCGTATTCCAAACCTAATATTTGTTCCCTTTACGAGAAGCGTAGTCTCCTTAGTAATCGTAGTTCGAATACATCAAGCTACACGACGCTAAAGAGATTCACGGCGGCGAAGAAGACTATGAGAAGAGAGACTTTTTTTGCTTTTTTTTATTTGTTTGTTTGTTTCTTTGTTTTACCTCAACCCTCTAGAAAGGGGAACACACTCTATAGAGCCGTTTACAAGCAAGCTTTTGTTTCTGGGAGCTTGAGGAATACGAAACAATGAAAAGCTTCTCTGCAAGAGAGGCAGAGAAAATTTGTCCCAGAAATAGCAACGTTAACGACAAGCCATTCTTGGGTGTAGTATCTTACCTCTTTCTTTCAAGATGTTTAAGGCGGTAGTGACTGATCTTTTTTCGTGAACAACTAAGTGCTTTTGTATGTCAGAGATCTCCTTGCCGTATTTGACTGGAGCAGAAGAAATGACAGCATCTTCGTATTCTTCACTATCTCTGCTGCTTTCCGTCACAGGAGGAAATTGTACGGGAGGAGCTGAATAGGTGTTTGGTTCGTATCGTTTTGACAGCGAGTTCCAATCGACGTAGCTCTCCTCTTTAGTTTCAAGGAAAGCTGGTCTCCCAACTGTTGCGAACAAAGTCGTCGGTGAAGGAAGCTTTGTCTTGAGTGCTGATGCATTACCTGCTGGGCTCTTGGATTTCAATTTGTCTTGATCGTCATCCCTAACATCGCTTTCGTTTTCAGAGTCTGAGGTCGAGCTGGAATCTCCGGCAGTAAAGAATGACAGCGGATCTTTATCGGCACTGTTTACCTCCTTGTTTAACGGTTCGTCCGCCATCTTGAATTTTGTGAATACATGGTAACAATGAGCAGCGGCTCTGCATAAAGTCAAACCCAGGTTCTCAAAGTTTTATCCCTTACAAAAAGATGTCATGTCTTATCCTCTTTTTATGACAGTACTTCTCCGTTATCTGTAAAAAATTCGACGGGTAAAATGCCTCAGAGAAACTATCGAAAGCGCCGCGAAGCGGAAGAAAGTGACGATGATCAGCAAGAAACATCTTTAACGAGCGAGGCGTTAGAGGAAAGGAAAGAACTACAACGATTTCGGAAGCGACAAGCTGGAGTTTCGGCTGTGGCCCTTGCTCTTGGAAAAACTCTTGCACCAGAAGAAGAAGTAGAGAGTGATCCTTTTAAACTGAAAACAGGCGGGCTTGTTCAGGTGAACGATTTGATCCAGGATAGAAATCGTGACAGAGAAGGGGAAGACAAAGAGAAATCGATTAACTTAGGAGCAAATTTTGCCGCTGAAACAAACCGAAGAGATGAAGATACTCATATGTTAAAATACATTGAAGAAGAGATGGCGAAGAGGAAAGGTGTTGCACTGGATAAAACTGTTCAAAACAAGTGGGTAGCTAATTTTTATTTTGAAATGTGTCTTTGCACGTGTGAATAGTAAGTTTATCTTGGGGTATTGCAATGACTGAGTCAGTCTATTACAACTGATACCCTTCTCTGTGCCCCTACCTAATCAAAACTGTCAATCAAAATTGCCGACAGTTCCTGAGTCATATTGGTGAGATTCAAAGGTAGTTCATAAGAAGGAAAAATTAGTGGTGCAAACCTGCCTACAAAGGAGAATGGAGCTCAGATTTTTGCCAGTGTAAACTAAGTGGACCAGTGTTTTTTCAAGTTTTAGGGCTATATGTGTCTCTGGTCTCAAAATGTTGAAAAATTTAGGTCTGTAGCACTTTCCTCATTCCTATTTCAGCTTGTTCAAGAGAGTGTCGTAGCATGTTTCAACTGCGACCTCAAACCAAGGACTCATTTTCTCATTGCCAAACTTTTCTTTCAACAATACAGTGAGGAAGGTAGAATTTTAGAAGAGAACCATTCACTTTAATTTTCTTTTCAGACATAGCTTTTGTTGTAAGCTTGTCTCTCTACAAGGTTCTTTTAATTTCAAGGTAGATCTAGTCAATTTTTTGTTGGGACAGATTTATTATCAGAAAGGTTAACTCAGCATCATACTGTGAAATACATATGCTTGGTAAAAGTGCACAACTCAGTACTAGCTTGGGTGGTTTGCAACTAAAACATGGTCTGGACCTGGGGGTCTGGACCCCCATTTTTTGGTGAAGTGGAAGTTCTCAGGTCATTTTTATTCACAAAATGTCATAGAATATTTCTGTTTTAAACAGCTGAAATCATGCTGTCCATACCACTTTTTAAACGTATCTGAACCCAATTTTTCTTTGCTGACCTCTGTGATTTACTGAATTTACTGAAAAAAGGTAAACCAGGATCATAATTTTTCCTAAAAAAATGGGGTATCAGGTAGATTTCTTTACTGACCAACTGAGATTTTTGGTGCAAGGATGGTTGTTATTATTGTTGTTATGTCTTTTTTGGGGCTGAAGTTTCAGTGATTTGGTTGTTTTAAGTGGAATGGTGATTCAAAGTCAAAGTCAGTCTGGAATCTTTCCCAGACTGAGTTTACTTGTTTTAAAAGTTGTAGGCTGTAGGAGAAGTAGTGTGGCAGATGCTTGAGTGAAGGATGTCAAAGCTATTTACAAAGGCTGCTAGGCCAAGGTTTGGGATCCCATATTATGATAAGACCTGTGATCATTTTTGATCCCAGTCAGATTGGAATGTAGTCTGTCATGGTGCCAGCAGCTTCAGCCCCCTTAGGGATTCCCATATAAACACAGAAAGAGTGTGATTTATTTACTGGTTTTTATTACTGCCGATTATGTAAACTTTTGCAGGCCAAAATCAAAGGAAGATTTGCTGTATCAGGTTCCAGAACATATCAATGTCAGGTCAAAGATAATGGCATCAGAAGAAATGCTCTCGAATCAGATGTTATCTGGTATTCCTGAGGTGGATCTTGGCATTGACGCAAAAATAAGGAACATTGAGGCTACAGAAGCAGCTAAACAAGCTGTGATCGAGGAACAAAGGTACAAGAAATCAAAAGAACCAACGGAGATGGTTCCAACCAACATGGCGGTGAACTTCATGCTGCATAGTAGATGTAAGCTATGTTTCAATTTATAATTTTTGCATGTTGACAGGATGAATAAGAACAAACATGGAGAAATTAACTATCTAAAGTCAAGGAAGGTAAATTAAATGGTGCAATGAGTTTGAAAAGGTGAAGTTTAATTACTAGCTCAACTTTGAAGCAAAGCTATCTTGAGGGTTGATAATTATGTTTATCAAACTGAGGCCCCATCAACACTAATGCCTTTTTTGTTCAAAAACATGAACTTCCCAATTTGGCTTCCCTGTACATTTTTGGATTTTTCAGTCTGGACAATTGGGAAAAACATCAAAATTTAGTAGCGTGAAAAGTGGAGGGCATTATGAAAATGCTAGTCTGGTGAAGAAACTATTTTGCTTCATTTTGCTTGAGAAAAAAATTGAACACCTTCCAATTGTTATTTTATTTATTGGCAATATTCAACCAGGTTGGCCCAGTTCAGCTTCAAGCTGATTTGAATGGGGGTCTGCGACCAGAGCCAAGTAGTTAACAGTGTTACAAGGCTTAAATTGAATCACAACCATTTGTATGGGGCACAAGTGGCTGTATGACTTTTGTGCCAAACACACTAAAATCACTTGATATTAAGAACTGATGTGAATGTGAATGTGTTTCCAGTTTATGATGAGCAAAAGAATATTGATGCAGAAAGCAAGAGAGCTGCTGCAGCAAGAGACAAGGCACAAGAACAAGAGAAAGTAATTAGAAAACCAACAGTAAGGGCAGATGACACTTCATCAGCATCAAGCAGCAAAGCACATGAAACTGACGTTCCTGTAGCTGCTGCTTCAAACAAGAAGAGAACTGGTGACAAAGTTGAAAAAGCCACTGACGATTTCTTTTATGAGAAATTTAAGAAACGAGCAAGAGACTCATGGAGGTATCAGTAAGGTATCTCTGTATGATGTTTCCTATGACAGTGCCTTACTGCTTGTGAATCACAGCTTTGTTTAAAAGACTGAGGAAAAGATAAAATTGCATCATACAACAGGTGAACAGAAACAGACAGGCAGCAGAAATTTACTCTCCTATCAAGGTTAATTCTTCAGCACTTGTGGCCCCTTAAAGAGTTCTACAACTACATACACTTGAATTCCTAACTGTATTTTAAAATAATTCCTCATATTTTACATCTATTGAAGAATTTTTCCCTTCAATGCTCCTCAATAAATATGTCTACAAGATAGAGAAGACTGTTTTCTTCTGGCGGCTTTCAAGGTTAAAAGAACATTTTTTGTACCTCACTAAAATACACTAAACAGTTAAGTCTTGTAACTCAAGAGCCCCAAAACTGCCACACTTCATCCACATCTAAAGGACACAAGTTGATACCACTCTCTTAAGTTTAGTACAAGTCTCCTTCTACCTTTACAGAAGGTGTACAGCCTTTTTTCTCAAACAGCAGCTACTATCAAGCCTATGTTTCCCAGGATGGGATGCTCGGTATTTTCAAGTGGCCATTGCAGCTAGTTTTGTAATTTTTACTGCTAATATGTTGAGCAAAGTTCATGAAAGTATTTTATGTTGTTCACTTTGTCAAACATCACTCACACTTGACAATGTCTTTGGGCAAATTTTTATTTTTAAAGATTTAATGTTGACGAATCACATTCACCAGAAGAGGCAGAGTCATTTTGATTCCACACTTTATCTTCTTTACTTTTGATGATTTCCTGAGTTTTCAAGAAGATATTGACAGAAGCAAGAGCTTCTTTGGCCCAGACAGGAAAAATTTCATCTGGAAACATCCTTTTCATAAATTTGTGCACAAATTCAGGAAATTTGTCCTCCTTGATACTTCCTCTTATATCATGCATCAACTTCATCTGAAACAAAATGGAAAAAAAATAGAAACCAAAATAATTAAGTCAAAGCAAATAAACTTGAATATTTTTACTGAATGAAATTTTTAAAATTTAAAAATTGTACCAACACATTTCTTATTCCTACTCTGAAGAATAGCTGATGGAATTTCTCTATATATCACATTGGCTTTTGGAAAGGGAGCAAAATTTCATGTAGGGAACCCTCAGAGTAGGAGAAAAATCAACCCAATTTATAATTAAAGGTTCAGGAATCAAACCTGAACCACACTCTAACACTTTGAATTCATTGTTCTGGCAACTAGTCACATCATATGTTTCCTTTTAATCTCTCCCACACACTTGTAACCCTCATTGTTAGTGCGACAGGATATATGTTTTTCCCCCTGCTGGAAGATTTGAGACTAGTCGGGAGGAGTTTGCTGGGGTCTGGTACCAATATCAGTTCCAGACCCATTGCAGACCTCTTGCTTGTTGCTTTGCAAAAGGCCTCAAACTTTCCTGCAGGCAAAGGAATGGTTGTGCTGCAGCCCCAATAATGAGGGCCTGCTTACAAGATATCACTATTTGTCATTGTTCAGCATACCTGATAATAAATGTTATGAATTGTCAACAAATGACAAGCAACCTCTTCTCTGCCTAGCAAAGAGTTGATGTAAGCCCTGGTGTGATGTTTACAAGCCAAGCATCTGCAGTCTCTGTCAATAGGTTCAAAGTCTGTTGCATATTGTTTATTCTTTAAGTGAAGTTGACCCCAAGGTACCAGGGCTGTGCCAAATCTCTGGATTTGTAAGAAAAAAAATCAGTCAGTAGCTTTACGAGTGGATTATCAGTACAATGATCTTCAAAATTCTGGTTGAAAGACCCTTGAAGATCTTGGCATGAGTATTGAAGATCATAATAAATATTTCTCTATTACAATCCTTGATAGGATCCTCAAAATCCTGAAGATCCTTTAGGGAAATTATAGGCAAGTACTGTAGGAGCAAGACGTATGAAACAAAAAAATCCAAATTTGGCTTTGAGAGTAAGAAACCCTGAACAATTACACTTAACACTCCCTAAGATTTATTTATTTTTTATTACTGGGTAAGAGCGAGGAGGAAACTCAGGGGTGGAGACCGGCTTAGCATGATCAAATAACAGCACAACTGTGCATGCACATTCTTCATATGATGCTGGATTCAGGGTTAATGAGCAAATATGTTTTAAAACTGGATCCCATTACAACACTATTTTAATCTTATTTATCCTGATTGATCTAATTTTTTTTTTGTCAGAGTTTAGAAGTAATGCACTTCAAGTCAAAATGACTGGACAAAACTTATATGAAATTTGATACCTATATTCTCAGCAAATGTTTACTGATCGTTCTCCATTGAGAATATCCTTATCATTATTATGGAAAAAATTCAAGAAGATACCTAAAAGACTCTTACAGAAAATAAAACATAGGTTATTTAGATTAGAATAAATTAACGATAACACATTAAATACTCCACTCTGTTGAGTCATGCTTGACTGTACAGTATGTTCACTCTACTTACTGCTGTTCTGGTTGGATAGACACAGTCAAACATGTCAACTCCCAAAGCACAGCAAACTACAAGATCCACAGCATAGCTTGAGAAAATAAAAGAGATAATTATAAAACAGAATATGAAAAAATTAGGAAATTAATCTTGATACATTGCCAGAATGATTTTCCAGTAATTTTTTTCTTATGAACACCAAGCAATCTTTGCACATGACCCTTACCCTACACCCATAAGATATCTTGGTTTGCTCTTTGGTAGATGATCTGTGCACAGTGTAACAGTTTTCCAAAATAAAGACTTCTCTTCTCCACCACTAAGGCCACCAATGGCAATACCAGGTGTGTTACGTTTAACCATCTCTAAGAAATGAATATTCAATAAATTTGATCATATAGCAACTGTTGAAAACATTTCAAAATTTTATCAATCTTATGGGTTACTGTACTTCCTACATGATTTAGCTACTTGCATTAGCCCAGTGATTAGCTAACCAAACTGCTTGGACTCAGGGCTGAAAGGTCAAGATCCAAGCTCTATCCAAGTAATTTTGGTGTGTTCTTAGACAAGACACTATAAACCCACAGTGCCCTACCCTGGAGTACAAATGGGTAACAATGAAATATTGAGGAACCAGACAAAATAGAAGGGTAAAGTTATGACCTGCATGTACAATGGGGCAGCATCTCAGGCAGAAGAGGTGGCACTACCCCTGCACTGCCCTGTTATGCTGTGGGAGCCAGGATAAACTTGGACAACATGTTGACAGTTAGGCTCAAGGGCAGACTTTCTTTTTCATCCAAAATTAAGTTGCAAATAATCAGATAAACTTCAGATACAATCAATAATGGTGAGGGGACTTTGTTTCCTCAAATTTGTATAGGTAATCACATGAGGCCAAGTACTATTAAGGATTAATTGCACGAGAGTTTTCAAAATTTTCCAAAATTGCCCGAGTCGCAAAGCGACGAGGGCAATTTGGAAAATTTTGAAAACTCAAGTGCAATTAATCCTTAATAGTACGAGGTCTCATGGGATTACTTGTTTATCAATAAAGGGCAAAATTTATACCAAGGAAAATCATGCGCGCAGTCTATTTTTAACAAATTTCAAGATAACGAACGGTTGCTATGCAACGGATTAGCCAATCATTAACAGGTAATCATGCCCTCTCTTGATTACTAAAAATGCCCTTGATTAAGAAAAAATGCCCTCTCTCTCAACCAATCAGCGCTCAGTAATTTTGCCCTTTATTGATAAGGTCTGTAATCATATGAGCAATTAACAAAATCGGACATCCACCAAGTGGTAGTCCAATTTGTCAATCACAAGTATCAAAATGATTGCAGACAGAACTAGATGACACAAAGTCCTGTTACCAATTAATTATCACCATTACCATTTCTGAAAAAAACAAATACATTTAGGAATTAAACATCTCCAGTAGAGATAATGTCTATAGTAAAAATTCTTCCATTTTGGAAATTCCCCAGTAGTTCTTCAGGAAAAGTGGTTGTTGCTATCATAATGGTTATTGTGATAAATTCTGTGATTGGTAAATTTAGCTGAGTGGACTCAGTTTGATTGGAAGCTCCAACTGTCCAATTACCAGTGTCTGATTACAGCCAACAGTCTGATTACAACTGAATGGACTTATTAGTGAAAATTAAAGCAGCTAATGCTCCAATAACATTTGAGGAAATTGTAATGGTTAGGATTAATAGATAAATCAGATGAACTGATGATGGATGATGCTTGTAAAACAAAGTACCTCTTATACAAGTCTTTCTAAGTTCTGGATCTAATCCTCCCTGTATTATTGCAAAAAGGTTTTGCTGTGTTGGCTTAGCATGGGCTGATATACATCTGTCCAACCATCGGATTGAGCGCAACATGGCCTCTTCAACTCTTGGACCTACAGAGGCAATGATTGGATTTTAGCCAAAGGATTGACTGAAACATTTCTATAAGATAGGATAAGATTTACTTTTTGGGATGGTAAGGGACTTTTTAAGTTCTACTCTTGTCCAAATCTGGGGTCACTAGTTCATTTTGGCATCAGGATAAATATTGTTCAATCTGTATTTATTTGATCTGTCTTAATGATTCAATGGTAAAATGAACAGAATTTAGTTCATGGTTGAAATATAGGATCCTATAAGTTTTCTCTCATTTCTCTCCTTTTTGAAGATTTGAGTAAAGCAAAGATGTTTGTAAAAAGTTGACCTAACGAGTAATAACCCTACCATACCAACTAGCAGGCTAATCTATTTACCTTCCTGGTACAAACAACATCTCTTATTGATGCTATTGTTACTGGAATCATCTACAGGGGCTTCACAAAAATATTCGTAATTATGATTCAAAAGGTCTTATCCTCTAGTTGTCACTGGTTGTAGGATTACATTTACCACTGTGCATCAACTCCACTTCCATTTCATTCTTTTTCATACTCTTAGATACATTTTCATTAAAGATAGCTCAGTTATGAGCATATTAAGTATCTGCTATATTTGCCATTGAACAGTCAGGCTGAAAATGACAAATCTTTGAAAGAGATTGTAAGCAGATTGCCAAGGTTGCCATACTGATTCAGGTTACCTGTTGTAGTACTGCTGACCACATCATCCAGCTGCATTATGATATCAGCTCCTATGGAATTCTGGATCTCAGTTGACTTCTCAGGGGTAAGTAGCATTTCTTTACCATCATGGGGAGACTGGAACTTAACACCTTCCTTTGAAAAAGAAATTAAAGGAATCTCTGTGTGCACATATAAATCTTTACTGGTAAAATCCGTCTCCGTTTATGGGGGGTTCAGATTTTTCTCTTTATTTTAGGTATTTCAATCAGCTCAATTTGTTTCTTCCTCTACTTCAGATGCAGTCAGTACAAAATTAAGACTGCATACAAAATGCAGACTGGTTGCAAAGTACACACTGAGAATTTAAACTGTTTTTTTGTCTGATATGTAATAATATGTCATCTTACAACTTACCAAGTGTCACACAATCCCTTTTCCGCGATCACCTTTCACAATCATTTGCACTATTATGGAATATTCCTTGCCTTTTTCCTTGTATATTTTGTTTTATAACAAAGTGGCTGTTGTTTTCAGTTTTTCACTAAGCAGACACAATTGTTCTTAATAGAATTTCAAGTCTTCATATAGTCTTTTCACTTCACATGCAAGATGTCAGAATTGAATAATTAACAGGCGCAATTTTTGAGAAACAATTGAAAGCTTTGCACGCGTTCCATACTCATCATCTTTTTAACCAATATGTGTTCATCTTGATGACAAAAATGCAGACCATGATCAAAACTGTTTCTTCAATTTGGTTTATTTTCAAAATTCAGGGGTGTACACTCACTGATTGATGGGCCATTTGTTTATCTCTCATCTGTTTGGTAACTCCACAAATATTAATATGTAAAAATCAGTGTATGTACCATGTTACAAAATTCCACTTGTAATAATGCAAATGATTGTGAAAGACATTCCTTGAAAAAAAAATTCTGTGACACTCGGTAAGTTGTGAGATGCCATTTTATCATGTATCAGATGGAAAAAACAGTTTAAATTCTCAGTCTGCATTTTTTACCTAGTCTGCATTTTGTACCTGGTCTACAGTCTGCATTTTGTACTGACCAACTTCAGATGGTAAGTCCAAGAAAAATTGTTGGCTGGGAAGAAATTTCAATGACAATATTTAAATTTGACAAGGAGAACACTTGTGCGAAAATGAGTCAGGGAGAAACAGAAGTAAAAAGGGTTGTAAGACCGGAGTGGCTTACCTCAGTAATTTCAGCTAATTTCAATAAAGATACCATCTGAAATCCACCACTGTCCTTTATGTTGGAAACAAGTAAATAATAATTTGTTAACCACTCGAAACAATTACTGTTCTTTTCTCTTAAAGCGTGTTTCGACTCAGGCAATATTAATATTTTGGCAGGCAACTTACCGTTAATAAGGCTCTCTTCCAATTCATAAATCCATGTAGTCCCCCGGCTTTTTCCAATATCTCTGTGCCCTGTGTGTTAAAATTTATCTCATGAACTGATTTTTAAGAGCTAGAACCGTATAATAATGCAATTAAAATGCTCCTGATCTCTTGTTCTCTCTACCGGTCTCATTCCAAGGTGGTACGTGTTCCCAAGAATAATCTGACAGTCCAGCTCTGTAAGTTGTTTAGAGGTCAAACCCTTCATTGTTCCCTGAGTTCCTACAGGCATAAATACTGGAGTTTTTACTTCATAATGTGGCAAAGTTAGAATAGCAGTTCGAGCCTTTGTTGTGGAGCATTCTGCTATAACTTTGTAACTCAAGGCACACGTTTCAAGGCACTTCTCGTCCGCCATGTTGATTTAGACCGCTGACTGGTAGTAATATAAAACACCGGTAGGGGAGGGGTAAGCTATGTTTGTTGGTTTTGGACCGAAGTGAAATAATTTGTTAACTGCAATCGACTGATCTTCTTTTGATTGCATAGAATCGTCTTATAAATCATATGGTACTGCTTAAATAAATTTCCAAACATATTGAAGCTTTCAAATGTAACTAAAACGAACACATTCCCTATCCCGGCTTTCCCAGCCCTCCCCCGCCTCTTCTTTATTTATTTTTTAAAAATCATCTACGTCCCCAGTATTTATAATCAGCGGTTGAGAGTTTGAGAACAAACAAAATGGCGGAAAGCGTAGGAATCTCAGAGAACCCTGCAACTGGAGATCTTTCTTCCTCAAACAATGGGCAGATCACAGTAAATCAAGTCAAATTCGTCGGAATAGAATATCCAGGTTTTATAAAAGATGAAAATCACATGCTTGAAACCCTAGGAGGTGAGGAAGCAGTGTCAAGGACTTACTCAATTCCTACGCGACGATTAGAATTGTCATTTCGTCCTGAAGATCCTTACGCTCATTCATTGTGTGGTGATCGGTATGCTACTGCAAACTTACTACTGAGAGTGAAACGGCGAAAGAAAAAGCAACAACGAGGAAACGGTGAGACGGAAGTAGTGAAATATGAACAGGAGATATTGGGGATAGTTGGAAATTCATTCAAGTAAGTGTATATCAACTTGATAATGTATGGTATACACTTTACCAATATGGGAAAGCGGTGTTAGGAAAACGGAATCTGGGCTGAATTTAACTACCAAATAATTTGGATATGGTGCTGTTAATCACTTATTGTTTTGTGAAGAAGAGATAGTTAATTCCCTACTGAATTCTTAATTACAAGGATTCCACCGTAGGTAGGTAAATGTACGTTTGACCAAGGTTAAAATTACCGGGTAAGGAAACACTGAAAGATTTCTGTATAACCCTGCCATACTATTCTAAAACAGACCTGTAGTCCCATAGGCTCTTGGGTCTTGTTTTTCTCCTAGGTATAGGTTTTACAAGTAATATTTTCTTATCACCCTAATGGTGAAAATTATCTCTTGCATCATGAATTTTTAGTATTAGGCATGAAGACACTAGTTTCTATACAAAAATACTCTATGTACTTGGTATTAATATTTATCAACCTTAAGATACTTTAGTTTCTCATTTGGTAAGACTTGGTGTGTTAGTGTTCCATGTTCCACTCCCTCCTTCCCCTTCTTCCTGCCCAGCCACTCCTGTAAAGGGTGATCTTTGTTGGCAATTCCATTGGCCTAGATAGAGAGAAGGGTGGATACCTGCCATCATAACTGTGTGCCAAAAGACAATACTTAAGTTTAATTATTCCTATAACCATATGGTAATTCCAATGACAGACTGTAAAAACTGATGAACCATTTTATAATACCTTATATTTATCAGTGCTTTCAATAAGATTTGAAGTAGGTGGCTATCTCAGTAAAGCACCCACCAGAGAATAACATAAAGCAATTCAGGATAAAATGGCTTCAAATGGATTTTTCCATGTTAAACTTCAGAAAATGATCATTAAATTTAATCCCCTTAATTTGTAACACTTGCTTAACTGATCATTTTATTTCTCAGCAAAATCTTCCATTTGTTGACATGCAAAGCTGCTACTTGAGTTTCACAAAAGTCCTCAGAAAGGACATTTGGTTACTGGTTACGGAAATCTGAGTCAGTTTGTTCTTGGAAACTCAAAATCTTTTTTCTGGAAATGTGGTATATGATAAGCCATATCAATCATTTTTATCAAGACTTGCTTAAATTAAAGGGGAAAAAGATCTCAAGGTGTTTCATGTCTCTTCTTGTGAGTTGTTTGAAATCTTCCAAAAAGCCACAGAAAGATCCAGTACTTTTAATGTGCAACTTTTAGTACTCTTTGGACTACAGATTAACTCAGCCTCATGAGAAGGTTTTGAACCACAGTATATTAGTAACATTTTAAATTCTTAGGTTCAACAGTTGATTGATAGGTATAATGTTATACTTGGATTTGATGCTGAAAGTTAGTGGTATATAAGTTCCACAGAAACAAGCTCTTTTTATGTTACATCTGGTACCTGTTTATTTTTAGGTTTGAAGTTATGGCTGATTTTCAATACCTTGTTCCTGACTTGCCTGATGTCTTGAAACAAGTCACTGATGGAGCTGTATTAAATCAAGATGTCCCTTATCATTTACAACCTCCAGTGTTTACAAGGTTTGATCATCCAATAAACTACAACTACAATGCAGAGTCTGCACCACGAGGCAATAAAACTGATCAAGGAAATGAAAAGGATGAAGAAAGGTAGAGGTAGACATTTTGTGATCTTAACCTGGAGGCGTGGTGGCCTCATGGTTAGCGCACTTGACTCCAGATTGAGTGGTCTGGGTTTGAGCCCTAGCTGGGGTCATTGTGTTGTGTTCTTAGGCAAGACACTTTACTCTCACAGTGCTTCTCTTCACCCAGGTGTACAAATGGGTACCAGCAAATATGCTGAGGGTAACCCTGCGATGGACTAGTATCCCATCCACAGGGGAGTAGCAATACTCCTAGCTGCTTCATGCTAATGAAACCGGAGTTAAGTGCCGCGCCCATGGGCCACTAGGCCTGTATAAAGGCTTACCTACTTACACAAATAAACTTGACTTTAAGAAAACCTTTCACCACAAAGATTGATAAGTGATCAGGAAACAGCTTCTCCTCACATTACCAAAAAACTATAATGTGACAAGAATTAAGAAAAATATCAAGCAAGGGGGTATTATTTTACACAACAACAAATTCATTGAACTGGTTTTGTAGGAAATGAAGGGCAGGTAGTAGGGGGGAATTACTTTTGAGGCCTGGGGAGTAAAGATATTCAAAACAGATCTATAAAACTCCTTGTTTCCAGTAAATATTCTTGTCTTTGATTTCATTTTGTTTGTTTGATTTTGTTTTGTGCTCTTGTCAATCATTACTGAAAGTAGCTAGCATTCTTTAAAATTGTTATTACCTGGTTTCCAGCTTGGTTGGAACAAGAGCGAGAAGTAGAAGACCAGTTTATGCAATTGCCATCAATTTTAATACCCATGAAGTTCCCACTGCTGCAAATCCTAAAGCAGAAGAAATTGCAAATCGGCCAAAAGATGGTCTTGTGGATGTCACAAAGAAACTGTTTGCCAACAGGCCTATTTGGTCCCGCTCAGCATTACAATGCCACATAACAAGTGCATCACAAGAAAGACTAAAACAACTGCTGGCCTGCACAGCTTATTATTGGCTTAATGGACCATGGAGGACTTTGTGGACGCGAATTGGATATGATCCACGGAAAGACCCCAGTGCCAAAATGTAAGTTAAATTTGCATAAACAATTCAGCTGAATAATATTATTGTCTCTAGGTGATGCAGTAAATTATGCACACTCAGATATTTTCATGCAGAAATTTGAATATACTAGTATTTGAATATACTAGTATGTTATTTGTCATAGAAGAGCGAAAACGAAAAAGCAAAAACTTAAAGAATATATATATAAGAACAAAAAATGTGATAAAAATTTACTACGTCTTCCTTGTTTTTCTTTTTTCATTCAATGATGGGCAGTAGAGTTTGTTTATCATTATTGTACAACATTTCCAGTGTTGAGAGATTTCCACAAGAGGGCAATTCAAAATGGTGGTCTGCTCGCCATTCTGGGTTCAAATGGCAGATATCAGTTTCAGTCATTTTGAACTACCAGTAGTTGCTAACTTCCTGATAATCTCATCAAATAACATTTCTCAAGAACAATTTCAACAAAAGTTTGTTTTAACAGTGAGGATAGAAATATGAATATGTTGAACTTCATAAGTAAGTTTGCAGACTTATTGAAAATGTTATTAAAACTTTATTTTGTTTTCCATGTCTAAAATTTTTGCCTCTAACAGTTATCAGATGCTTGACTTCCGTGTTGGTAGCAGGAAAGGGGCTAAAAATCTTCCAATCAAAGCAAAGAGAAGTTTAAGCAAATATGTTCTTCCAAATTTGGTCAGAAGAACTAACAGCGTGCAGGGAACTTTGGCTAAAGAAGTTGTTATGGTGGACAGTGAGAAAAAAGCAGAGGAGAAGCAAAATCAAGAACCAGATTTACCATATGTCTTTACTCCTAACAAAATGCCGATACAGAAACAGCTGTTTTATCAAGTATGTGACCTTCATGACCCAGAGATTCAAAGACTCCTCAGCAGAAATGATGGCCAGGTAAATTACTACAATAACTACTAATGCATTAATGGAAAACATATATACATTGTGATGTCTTTTTCTGCATTCTATTAACATATTTGGCATGTGTTCCTTACATGTATTAAACTTGGAAAGGAATGCATGGTTCTTCAAGTAGATTTAGGACTGTAAACTAAGAACTGTGTTTGTTGATGATAGCACCCCACAGGTATCTGTAAGGTAGAAGTACAAGCCGTGTTGACACCTTAGTTATTTTTTCAGGTTTCACTTTCTCATACTAATTGTTTCATGGTAGTTACTTTGTCAGGAGCGAATCGTCACAAATTCTCCACTCGTTGAATATAGTGTACTTCACTAGTCATTTTTATCATTTGCAAACTAAGAATTTTCAAGGTTTTAGTCTGATTCTACTTTGTTCTTACCAGGTTCTTCAGCTGCAAAAATTCCTTTTAATTTCTATTTAGTTAAAATTGGCTACTGCAAAAGGTGCATGTGTGTGTATTCTTCCGCGTGCGTGTTTTTAAGTGATAACGTTTGTGAAAAGATGGGTTTTTTTTATTTGTTCTCTAGGAAGAGGAGTGTCACGAGCGTGATGGTTGGTGTTTACCAGGCACAAGTGATCAGATCAGATCCATTCTTTACCAACGGACTACTGAACTAGCTGAGAGACTTAAACAGGAACAGCTGGGGGACGGAACGGAGGCATCGGCTTCTCAATTAGAACTCATAGGAGAGGAGTGGGCAGGACACGAAGGCGTTCAAAACTACTTGCAAATGCTTGAACAGGACGATGATATTGAGGCGTACGATATTTTTGATGACTATGGTGAAGGAGACGATTAAATGAGATACGTGACCGTTTATCATCTAGAGCAATCGGAGTTCACTATAATCGATCGGTGTCATTCTTCTCTATCCTTGGCCCATCCTTGGCCAATCCTTAAAACTTTTTAGTTTACCTTCCTTTTCGGTGTTTTTGTGTAAAACTACTAATGTAAGGTTTCGTTCTGATTAAGAACAATACTCAGCGCCAGAGGCAACAACCCAAAAATTTGTGTTGTATCTTTCTTTGTGTTCGATTTTTAAAACCTAACCTGTGCCAGGCATTCAGTTAGCAAAACGGAACACGATGCTAAACGGCGTAAAAGTAACGGAAGGGCGAAAAACGAGAGAGGGTTGAGTCGAGTCGAGAAAATAACGCGTTTTTTACTGTCGCGCTGGTTACTATCGCACCTTGTTTTATTAAGGACCTGTTTACATGGAGGTGGGGGACACCAGGAAGGTGAGGTAACCCGCCTGTCCATATAATCTCTCATTTTATCCTGAGCATGTTTACGTGATAGGTGGGGTGACCCACCTAGGCGGGTTGCCCGGCCTGATGGGTAGGGTAACCTTGTCAGCCGGGGAGGCGTTCGTGTTACACTAACATCAAATGAGAAAAAAATAACAAAATACGAGTGTGTTAAATTTTTCGTACATTTTCTAGCCGTCCCATGCAAAGTCTAAACGTTAAAACACCAATTTTTACGTCCTGTTAGCACTGAAACCTCGACAGCGATTGAGTCACGTTTTTACATTGAACTCAACTATACATTCACATGTACCGAAATGAAGACGTTGTACCGTCTGAAACGGTTAACGCATCGAGCTATTGGCGAAAATCTTCGAAGAAAAAATTACGTCTTTTCGGCAACGTTTTACCACACGTCGCCGTAATGACATCGTCAACTCCTTAACTTCACCGCGGCATCCTGAGGTTGTAGGATTGTATGTAAACGCGGGCTATTTTTCGACCACGGCCAGGAGGGTTACCTTACCTACCTGGGGTCCCTCACATCCATGCAGACAGGCCCTAACTGAGCGCATGGAACAGGTTCATGTCCCTCCCCCTTCCCCTCATCCACATTTATTTCTTTTTTCACTTCTTCGAACTCTCACGACTATGTTGACTGGTTGAATAACTTATTTCCGTGTAAAACAACTGGGTAGTTAAAGAAGATCTTTCGATACGTAAAAGAAGTATAACGCTTCTGATTTTTACTCGTGGGAAACCACACTGGACAAGTTCTGGCATGGTTGTGTAATTCTGATTTGGTATGGAATACTCTAAAACAGAATCAAAAGTTACATCTCTTTTTCTTATTGATAATGAAACAATTTTGTTATCTTTTAAAACCGCAAATTAAAACCTGAGTGTATCTTTGAGAAACGTGGATAGCATTTTTTCGCAGTGACGAAAGTCAAGACTTCATTTTATTGACCGAACATCATTTGCATATTGTTTGAATGAGCAATGTGATGTACTCGGAATTCTTTTGTCATTATAATATTTCATGAAATTGAACAGTACCGCAGATTAGAAGCTACAGCAAATCTTCCATTTTAATAACTGACTAGAGACGGCTGTCCCTTTTTTAGAATTGTATTTATTTTCACAATTGATTTCGATAAAACGAAAATAATTGTAGACATCTTAAAAATGATGTTAAGTAGCACTATGTCTTCTTTTTTCATTCATGTCGGGGAAATGCGATCTCTGATTTTTTTTTTTTAAGTTAAGTATGATAACCCCTTAATATTCGAGGGCAGATGAATTTGAATACAATGGTTTAAATAATCTTGGAATAAATGTGAAGAAACTTGACACTCTTCACTCAACTTGAGCTTTCATTTACGGGAAAAACTTTCTTCTGTCGTCCTGGACTGATTTTGACACTGAAGCTTCCATCTTACATCATTAAGGCGGTTATTTTGTGAATAGGAAGCTTAATATCCGTATACAGAGCAATTCTGGCAGCTCAGATCCTATAGGGCTTATTGAAAAATTATTACGTTCACCGTCAAACCAGCGCAATAAATTGTTTATCGTGTTCATCCATCCGGCCTGCGATTGAAACAAGCTCGTGTGTGAATTGAAAAACTTCAATACATCATGTCCCCTGCAGGAGAGCCGTCGTGTTTGGGAAACATTTCGTTTTGAGCTTTTCTTTGCACAGTTGCATATTCCTTAGACGTGGTGGGTGAGTACATACACTCTTTATTTCCTTATTACTGTCTGTCTGTAAAGGGGTTCATATAATCCCTCCAAAGAACGATAATCAAGAAAAGGTGTTCGCGAATCATGGTTCTCCTGTGTTTTTGGGAAGGATCTTTTATGACGCTTATTTTCCGGTCGGTTTTGTTGCCAGTTTTCCTTTCAAAAAGTGTCAATAACTAAAATCTTAAGGCTTTGATACCGTGCAAATCTATCCAAAATAGATTTCATCTCACTGCACCGAAACGCAGAATTTTTAAGGAACGATGAAATTTTTATGAAAGATTAAAACCAATTGATGGAAACTGCCCGGATGGATCTATTTGTAAAGCATGGTTTTAATTTTAGGACTGTACTGGAGAAAATAATATCTCGAGAGTTTTATTATGAGGTGCGTAAGTCGTATATGTAACGTCCTGTTTTGGTTTTTCGCACCAGTAGAATTAAAATCTTTGTTGAATGCGTCAAACTTGAGAATGATAATGGTGATCCGTGAGGAATCACTCGTAGTTTCCGCGAAATATAAGGTGAGAGAATGAAAGACAAAGGTTGGTAGCGATGTTTTACATTTCGTACATTTTCGGCTAGTTTAAATCATCAGGTTTTGAACTAATTTTCATGGAGTATCTCGCGGAGAATGGTCCCTTGTTCGTCATTGACAATTTGTTTATTATGTCCGAATCAGTTCACCTGGCGGATCTGAATTTTAATCACAGTTGAAAATCAACAGTTCACAACTCTTTTATGATGCACTGCTTGTCAGAAACACAAAATAAGTTTTGTTTGCTCCCTGCTGTGGTTATGCCAAACAAAAAACTGAGTAGTCGTTCTGCAATAGTAATGGAAAAAACGAAATACGTGACCAAGAAATTGCCAAATATCACCATCATTGGAAATGATATATATTTTGTCATTTAAAAATAATTAGGTCGCCTAAACCTAGCCGCCCCTGTAGCGGTCGACGCGAAATCTTTGTTAATTTATAAGTATATGACTCGAAGGTAGTGTGTATATTTGAAAGATGGATGTTAAAAAAATCAATTGTAATTCACAGCCGGAAAAGTAAAGGACGCGCGTAACATGATCTCTTTTGAAAATTGAAGACGAAGAATGGCTTTTATACGAACTAATATTTGATTCCAAGTTAAAAGCCAAGCGTTATTACGGAAGTTCTATTCATTGCGAAGATTTTCAGGACTACTCAAAGATAATGCGTATGGTTGAGTACAAAGGTAAATTAGTTATGTTAAAACAAAGACAAACATATTTCATCATTTTTCCCCTAAACTAACTGACACAAACATTTTTTTCACAGCCATTTAGATTTTAGTTTTGAACACAATGGTGAAAATAAGTTCATGTAAGATGTAGTTTGTGATACAAGGACACAAAGTTTGCTATCTTTTATTTTGAAATAATGCAGGTTTTTGTAATTTTTTTCTCGCTCCAAATGAAAATAATTTAAAACTGACTTTCTCGCTTCACATTGAAACGCCATGCAAATATCAGTTGAATCTAGTTGTGTAATGTCCCCCCTTACGTCTCTGAGAAGCGTTCAAATCGTTTTTAACAGCAACAACTGCATGCCATGTTCAATATAATTTTCCGTGCTAACTTTGAAAATATGAACTGAAAGCCTCGAGAAGTCAAACTTTCCGTTTTCTGTTACCAAGGCTACAAGACAGTGTTACCGGTATAGTGCGGGGAAGTTCGGCATAGACCTTACAACACTCTCCACTGGCCTTGGCACCCCCGCGGGGAGGAGGGGGGCACATCCCTACCAAGAATTCTGAGGATTACCTACACCTGTTGGGTGACAATCCAATGTCTGCTTATCAATATTCAGTCACATTAGAGACAGAAAACTTCAAAGACTTGCATTTTTGTCATCATCAGTTGGAAAGGGGTATATGGTTTTGAAAGGTTACAAATGGTATATGTTGGTTTGTTTGGAAAAGTTGAAGATCATTTTCCCATAAAACTAAATATAAAATGATGAAATAACAAATTGTAATATCCCTTAATGATATTAATAGAACACCATACAGAAGCGTTTCAAGTATACTTATATTTTTTTCGCTCTAATTAATATCTGGTTCATCTGATATGATTTTGCCCTAGGGAAACAATCTAGCCAATTCTTGTTTGGTCCCGGCTTGAATAGCAATAATATTTTATTTTGGGATGATTTGTCTGCTGTTAAATTAAAATTAGACGAGTGGTGTAATGAAAACACATCATGTCGTCTATTTCAATTCAATTATCATTTTAATAAAATGGTATCTCCTCTTTAGATTTTCAGATAAATAGATATTGAAAATGAAAAAACAAAACAACCCATTAGCTATTGATTTTGTTTGTCATTTTTGATAACCGAGACTTTTCGTCCTATATTGATCAAGATTGCATCAAATTTTGTCCGAATTGAAATAACGCAATTATACTTTCTTCACGTAAAGCGGATAACAAGTGAAAGTCGCATTACTCTCATCTCTGTTTCATATTGTTGTCAGTTTATCTTTGATTAACTTTCATTGGCGTGCATATCTTCTCACACCGAGTAGAGAGGAAAAAAGTTATCCATTTATCCAAGAACAAAATGAACCTGCAATTATTTCTGGATCAGTTATAAAAATTGATCAGAAAATAAAGTTATTCTGCACGTTTAAGTAAATTGGAATTCTAAAGTGCATTATTATGTTAAAAATGAAACAATAATTTCGAGTGACCTCAAAATTACTGAAGATATAGAAAACAAATTGTAAAACAGCATGCGTAAAAATCAACAATACAAGACATATTCGGTATTTTCCTTTCATTTTATATATATTCTTTAAAACTTGTTCAGTCTGCCTGATCCTAACCTTGTAAAAAATTACTATGAAAAAAGTGTTTGTACCGATCTATTACACGTCGGCCTGTTCAGTGAAATATCAACTTAAAAATTTTGTATATATCCTAAGAAATATAGCCTGTAATGATCTAACGTGTATAGGTTTGAAATTTTATTGCAATCCACGTCCATTTACTTCTTTCTTACTTAATGTTACCTGTCAAGGATTTGCCTTTCCGATTTTTTACTCTTTGAGCCTACATTCTAACCCCTAAGAAGACATAAATTAATGGAACTGGCAGAAATGATTTGAATAATCATGGAACTGCTTGCAGCATTTCAAGCTAAATACACCCACCTTATCACATAAATAACTGAGCTGAACTGATAGAATCAAACAAAAAAATCTATGTTTCGCAGAGCGTCGTAAGAAGAAGCACTCTTAAAGTCATGCCTTAGTTGAGCTGACTAAGGCTATAACTTCTCAAATCATCCAGCTTTCTGAGCATAGAAAGCGATAAAGACCCAGCTGTCTAATGGCAATAAGTTAATTGCCAACGAAAAAAAATACTGAAAATTGCAAACAAAGCCAAAAAAAAAATTCCAACGAAACAGAAAAAAACAATATTAACTGTGTATGATGTGTGCAAATTTTAAATAAGAAACTTGAAAATCGTCATTAGAAACCAAGTTTTTTGCCTTTTTTGAATTACTTAAGAACTATTAAAACCAAGAGAAAATAATGAGACCATTATCCTCGCCTGAGGTAACCATTAACTTTCTTATCACTAAAACCCTGGATGACCACTATTTCATAGAGAGCTTATGTCATCAGTACAAAGCATATCCCAGAGAACTCAAACACGGTGTCCTAATTGATTATAATTATCTGTTGGCTACAATGTAAAAAACATTTCAATAATGCATCTTTTAGTCTCAATTTACACCTATGGGTACCACTCGAGTTTCCTAAAGAAGTGTAAAATTTCGCTCAAATCAGGTCCAGTCAACGGTCCAGTCTTGGAGTTGCAGCATTTGGTCAGCGGCTTTATATACAGCTGGCCAAATTTGATTTATGTTATACGATTTTTTATTACTCTGGAAAACATATCAGTAGCTTTCGCTGCAACAAAGGAACACTGTATTCTGCATTGTTATATTGCTTTTAACATAAAAAAGAGAATAGCTTACTGTTTGAATATCATTACAGTCAGTAACGCTATTAGAAAGAAATGCATCAGATTAATACAAAACAAAGATCCGTAAAAACATATTTCCAACTTCACGAGAATAAGTTTTCTTTTTTAAGGTGTCCATGACTGAAAAAAAAAAGTCTTCAAACATAAATTCATAACGCACCGTCTTATTTTAATCTCGACTAAAAAATATAATTACTTATATTGTTTATGATCAGTGTGGCATGTTAGTCAAGTATTCTAGGTTCACATAATTTTAACTTAGCCACTTTTGTTTTTCGTTTATATTACGTTTTTCAGCCAATTCCAATCTATCAGAAATTCTATATTTGCTTTTCGATTGCATCTAACTGGCACAGCCCCTCGAAAATGAACAAAGTAAACACAGAAATGACACCCCCTATTCAGTATTCAAACTCCTTTGTTCAAACGATTAACAAGTTCTAATCTTCTAAAAGAAGTGATTTGACTACGCATTTGTTGTTCGCTCCACTCCGCTGCTTTGCTGTCCTAATGCATCCAGTGAAAGCGCTGAAGCGAGACTGTCTTTAATATGAGGCTCATTACTCGCCAAATGGATTAATCAAGATATGAGAAGACCACGAAACAGCCTCGCAGTATGGAACAACTTCCAGCTAGCTAGTAAATCGATGGCGCACAGAACTTACACTCAGAGATCAAGATATGCTCAATAACGTTACAAGTAGGTAAATTTTATTGTAAATATGTTCGATGCTCCAAAGATATTCGAAGAGACAAAAATAGCCGAACTGGATCAGTTAGCAACTAAACTGACGTTTGGTTGTTTATCAAACGTAATGCCAAAATGAATAGAGCTTCTCTGAATTTCAATGCGTTTTTAAGGGAGGTATTTTGATCTGACAATCTACATTTCTTCATAGAATATGCCTAGTCCTCAAGATTCTTTAGTCTAGTGAATCTTACTCTTGGAGTCTGACTGAACGAAGTCAAAGCTCAAGTAGATAAAAATTGAAAACTGAGTGTCATGAAGTGAGCGGCACGGTGTGTGTTTTCAGAAGCTAAAGCGATGTTCATATGGCAGCTTTCATTCGTGTTTACTCGGTGATTAATTTATATTCGCTTTATGTGACAATCTCAGGTCTCTCGGAGACAAACACAGTCGTACACAACTTGCTCCAATCACACGTTTTAGTATCCAGTTGTGATTAAAAGCTTTGAACATCGATTTGATGAGAGTGTACTTGTCATTTACCGGCAAAGAAAGCGAGGGAAGATTAGCTTAAACGAGCTTGTTCTGTGGCTTTTGACTGTTTTCCTTCCTCATTTCGTTGTCATTGAGCAAGTATTTATGATGTCTACGTCAAAGCAATATTTTGGAGTGGCAACAACCAAATTCTTTTCCCCGGTAGAAATGCGCAATCTGAGGTTTATACGAATGCCGTTGTTTCAACTGGCCTTTTTCAACTTGTGAATTTCTTGTCATTTTCGTAAAAAGGGATTTTTATTTTCCATGAGACGTAGAAGAAATCTGTTTGCTTGTAAACAATGGGTGAGCGCAGTCAGTTTGGTCAAGCATCATGTGTGTTTGTTCCCCTTGAAAATGTTCCTAGTTAGAGTTGTCAAGTTGGCAAGGATCGCTGTACATACTCTAACAGATCTCATTCAATGATAAATTACCCGTCCAATATCGTTAAAAGTAAACCAAGAAAACAAGAAGTACGATTTCGCCGCTAGCTTGCAAACATTTCCATAACAATTTGCATCTTAAATGAATGCGAGTGATCTTCGAAGGAATGTGGGCTGCGTGTTTTGTCGAGCTAACGCTCTTAAGTGAGTTGAATTACTCGGAAGCCAAATGAATTCCATTAAATAATTTCACCATTTTCTTTTATTTTATAATCATTCTATGAATATCTCCTGAAAAAAAGCCAACATTTTAACCCATAAGATTCCGTAACTTTTTCTCCGTGTGGGTTTCAAGTTGTAAATGAGCCATTTAACCCTTGAAATACGATTTAATTTGTTTAAATTGTTTCGTCATGTTTGAGCAACTCCAGAAAATGAATACACAGAGAACTAAAGATTCATCTCTGTGGGATGCAGACCGATATCTCGTCGAGAAAAACAATTGATAAATGCTTGAGACTGAGCCTTTTGCGTTAAAATACATTTGGTGTTGTGTGATGGAGTTGTATCCCGGTGTTTTAATACTCAAAGCGGAATACGGCTTAGTAATGGTTCGATTCTTTCGCTGCTGACTCAATCAGGGCAAAGCTTTCCCAGTCACGAAAATTGTCAGCCCATGTGAACTATACTCCAAACAATGATAATCGTGTTACTTGGTACTTGTTGTCGTCAGTTTTCCTAACTCCTGCTTGTTAATGTTCTGTTAATTAATTCATTGTGATGAATTCTTTCGTATTTCATATGATTAATGCTCGGTCTTTATTTATTTTGTTTAATAAGTTTATTTTATTGTATTGGCTAAGAAAGGTCTGCCCTTGAATTTGGAAAAACAGTTTGTGTTTCCATGTAGAAGTTACAGTACTGGACTCTGTTCATAGCCACGCATGCGCGGTTTTCTCTCGAATTTTAGCGTAATGATACATTTGAAAATTTGCACTGATTGTTTTGTGCAAATAGATAGCAAGCACTTTATTTAATTACTTAAAACATAAGCTTCGTAATTTACTATCATGGCTCAAGATCATATGCCACATGTTTAGATTTTATCAGTTATACAAAGCGATTGTTTCTAAGGCTCAAAGACGGGCAACAACCTTGGTAATAATTGATATTTTACAAGATATGTTCATCAGGACTTCAAATGCCTTCCACTGGCATTGATTTAAACAGCAATCAACAGCTTAGAACTGCCTCTATTAGCTGTTAATAGTCATGTCGAGTAATTAATAGTTTAGGTTTTAAAACATAAGCCTATCCAAAAAACAGGCACGACATACAGAATTTTTAATTCAATTAATGTAATTAAAAATTTGAATGCAAACTAGTGTCTTAGAGACAAAACAATGTATTATGGTTTTGAACCACGCTGCAATCGGCCTTTAGACCTCCCACATCGCCGGCTTTTCACTGGATGAAGCCTCGGCGCAATTAATTTACAATAATAGGGATGTACAGCTTTTGAATGAACAATGAGGAACAAGAAGGTTTGCTTGTTAGTTAGGTGTAAATAGGGATAAAAAGTACATGTTGAATGACAGTTTCAGAAAAAAAAACATTGTCAAGGATTCTATGCCTCAGATATTGATCTGGGCGTTCAATTACTGAGTTGGCTCCCAAGTTACCAGCGCTTCTCTTAATGTAAATATCCTGAAATCAGCAGAATGCAACTTTTGTAAGTTCTTAGAGAACGCTGAACTGTTGAAGCAGGATCTAAAATATGTTACATGACTTGATTAGTAAAGAAACACCCCTGTGATGAATCTCTATAAAGAATGGGATCGTCAAGACTTCTCGATGAAAATTGTTTTTCAATTCTTACAATCCTAGAAGATTAAGAACATTATTCTGTAGCGCCAATGTGCACAGATTCGGCTGATAACTTGATGCTGAGTTAAAACTGTCACAAACTACCAAAAGGGAAATTAAGGACGTTTGGGTTACCATACACAACAGACCGTTTGGAACGAAATTAGACCACGATTTCATAGTGTTTGCCGAAAACCACCACAGCCGCTTACAAAATCTAAAGATTTAACATTATTTTGCAGCTAATCAACATTTTGTGTTTTGGTCTCAAAGATATAGCCTTAACCAAGGTGTATAACTTGTATATGCTTGTTAACTGCAGATATGAAATGCGGTTTACACCATATTACAAAAACATGTGGCTTCCTACAGCGACAGGACAAGACATCTTGAAAGCTGCGACAAGCAGGTGTCTTCTAAATGTGAATAGAAAAGAGACTTTCCTTGAGCACGCATCGATTTTTTTTTCTACACAATTTTCGAGATTCTAACCAGAAAAACAAACAGCTTTTACCGTTAACATTCCTAAAAATAACCTTTAATCCTTTTAGTTAAGAGCATAATGGCTTACCATTTTTTGTCCTAACTTATTCCAGATCATCATTCTTATGTAAATATTAATAGTTACTAAGACAATAGACAATACCTCAGCCACTGCCGCTTAGATTAAAACTTACACATAATTTATGGCTTATGGTCTCATTTTGGATAAGTCGACTTAACGTTCTGAACGTTTTTCTTTATAAATCTTTCTTGGTTACAGCTGTAAATTGCAGTGTCGTATTGGTTAGGAATCCTGCGTTTTAGATATGTAAGGTATGCAATATTTGGTTAATAATTTTCTGAACCGATTCTTGTGAGTTCACACGTTAAATACTTTCCGGTCCAGTTTTAGTCAATGAAAGAGTTAACGTAGCAGAAGCGGGCCGAAATTGACCGTAAACACCGTTTTTTAATCAGCCATACTTAACAAATATATATAGCATTTGACATAATATACTTGTTACACTACACACTAAGCGTACTTCAATAATTCAGCAAACTTGCCTTAATTCTCGACTTCGCTGTAAGCTACTTAACTTTACTATTCACACTGTGTCCGACCTATATTTTCTTGACCTTAGAGCCGTGTCAGATTAAGGTAATCAGGCCAAAAAGTATTGGAAATTACTCTTCAGCCGCGGAGTTTGTGAGTCCCTTTATGCAGATTCCTTTTGGTAAATAATTTAGCCGACTAATGGATTCGTTTTATGGATCATCATTGCCACAAGGACTACAAGGAAGAATCCAACCGAATTCAGTCTTAAGATAACTCGTCCATGCAAATATCATTGTCTAAAATGAATCCATGCCTTGAGGTCTCTAGCACTGCCTTTTCATCTCTTGAATATTTAACGCCGCCAAAAGCTAAACTTCATAAATATTGAATGGATTTCCTTTCCCTTCATCAGTTTGGGAAACAAAATTAGCATTATGTTGTTCCGGAAAAGGTGATAAATTTACCGTGAATTCGTTCAAATTCTTTCTTCTTCAGAACTCTCATTGGTTTGTGGTGTTCGTACATATACCAAAGGATAAAATTTGAAATTTCGGAGGTTAGACAAAATAAAGAGTTAGATGCCTTTTGATATCGATAACGAACTGTAAACCGCATAAAGTGAGACAAATTGAAAAATAAATTTAAAAAAAATGATTATTAATAAGAAGTAAGAATTGAAAACAATTGTAGTCTAATTTTATGGCTAGGGCAAGGAAAACAAGTGACAACATAGTGTTTACAAGATATTCTTTAGTATTTTTTCTCAATTTTTATCTTTTATTTTGATGGTTGGTTTTATTTACTAGCTGTTCCCATCCTGCTGTTCTTATTTTCATATTAGTCCTCTTATATTTTAAGTTTTCTTTTAATTAAGAGGTGTAAATGCAGATCAATATCCGAATAGATGGAAATATTACAAACGGAAGTTATTTGTGTAACAAGCGTAATGTGGCTTATATTGGCTTGTTGAAAAGTTAAAGCCCAAGGCTAAATAAACGCTACTTGATCAGTCTTAACAGCCTTAATATCTATTCCTTATCTTGCTCGTTCGTTCTTTCGTTCGCCAGTGCGGGTTCGTCTGTTCGTTCTTTCGTTCGTCAGTGGTTTGTTTGTTCGTTCTTTCGTTTGTCAGTTGTTCGTTCTTTGTACTTTCGTTCGCTAGCCGTTCCTTCTTTCGCTCCTTGTTAGTTCGTTCTTTCGGTTTTGGTTCGTTTGTTGTTTCACTGATTAATTGATTCTTTTCTCGATTTGGTTATTTTTCATCTTTGTATGAATGTTTGTATGAATAAATTTATTCATTTGTTTATTTAGTAACACTCGTATTACTTACTCGTTTATTTGTTTTAAATGTGTTTGTATTTCTGACTGATCTTAATTATTTTTCATGATCCATCTTGAATATTGTGTACAGTCTTTGAGGCGCTTTTAAACCTTTAAATTTATATTGTACCATGGCAATTTATTTAGACCTGTCAAAAATCTCCTTCAGGTCCTTCATGTTGTATTACTGTGACGGATTCATGGAGCCATGCGTAGCTGTGTCTCTGTTATCGTCATGTTAGGGTCACTGGTAGAAATAATGTCATGGCACTTTTATGAAAGGGGCTCGGTAATGACTATTAACCTATATCCAACCAATCAGCGACAAGCACTAGTGGTGAGCAGTGACATCATCCATATGGACACGAGGTTTGTTTCATCTGTGGCCAAAAGTATTTGCCCTCAAACTGAAATGCGGAGCGAAACCGAGAAACAGTTTAACTAAATTGCACGAGACATTTATTAATTTGTTTCGATTTCAATAGGAAGTGAAAAAATTCATTGTGATCCACAATTTAGCAATTAGCAATTCTCTCCTGTACGTGATGTACAGTTTTACGTAAATTTGATAGTTAAATAAATTTTTCAACATTACCATAACGCCCATATTCTAGCTGATTAATCTGTCTGTTTTCATAACCTTTTGGCTGGATTATGCATTTTAAGAAGAAGCCATCCTTTATTCATTTCTAATTGATACACCTAATACCAGTAACTTCGTCATAGAAAAAATTAAAAAGAAAATACGGAAAAGCGAAATTCGAATTAATGAGCTTATTGCATGGATAAGCATACAGCATGAAGAGATAGGGATGTATTTTAATTTGTGGAGTTGATAAAAATTTCCAAACACCATCTGATACTCTTTCGAAGTTGAAATAGTTTTTCAGCGGAGATTCTGTGAAAAGTTTTCGACTGCTGGGCATAACCGAACATATATGATAAAAAGATACGGCGATTGAGGAAATAGATGACCAACAGGATGGTAAACAAAGTCGCGTGATCTCGGCGAACGGCTAAGCGCATGATTCGCCTTTTTTATTTCATGAAGACTGTACTAAGAAGCTATAAGAAACTTTCTGCTTTGCGTCTTTCAGCTAGTTTTAAGATGGCAGCAAGTTACTTTAGATGTACAATTTTGTGACCTTTTTAGGGACGAATGGAAACTTTCAGCAGAAAGTACTAGAGTTGCATGATTAGTTTTGAATCACTTTAGAAGATTCACTTTTCAACACCCACGCTGTCTGCACGACGCTGTCCGAAAAACGGCTGTTAATGAAAATATTCAAAATACGAACGCCAGAGCGGAAACCAAGACCTCTACATGCATCTCACAGTTAAGATTTGGGGGCGATGTTTTGTCTGCGACAGAGATGATCATTTATAGCATATATTTTTTATAGCAAGAATAACAATTGCCCGGAAAAAAGAGTCAAACAAAAATATTTCTTCTTAGTGAAGGTCAGAAGCTGTCGTCAGTTACTTGGTAACTTTTTCTCTCAATTTACGCAGAAAAAATATCAAGGTAACGCGAGTTATAAAACGAGAGTTTTGGGCACCTTCTTAGAACATGATGACTAAAGTTAAAAGGGCCTTATCACTTATTCATTGAGTAGTTACCTCCGCTTCTTTCTAGATGTTGCTTTGCAATAGAGAAATGCCAAGGTGGAGACAAAGTTCATGAGCAGTGTCAACAAAATCACGAGACATTTGATCAACTGCTCGAGGATTACACAAAAACAGGTACGAACAATGCACACAGTCCAGTAAGGCGGCGAGTAATGCCCATGTTGGTGATACTTTTCTCTTTGCTTTTCATCAGAAAATTAATCTTGTACGTAGAGGTTTTGACATGATGTTTTCGCTGAGTATACAAAGTAAGTGATCCGTCCTTCATGATAAGTTCAGCCAGTGGAGTCAGTCAAACATTTTTGCCATATGCCTTAAATTATTCATAACTTGCCAACGAATTCCTGACTAACAAATTCGTTTGAAAAGGTACTAGATAACATCTTTTAAACTTGCCTGCCAAGAAAAAATTAGCATAAAGAATAAGTAACACATGTATCAACTCAATCAAGCAGATTATTACAGCTCACGGACAGAGTAGTTTGCTCTATTGCCAGTAAATCTTGGAGGTCTTCATTTCGTTTTTCACCTTCGCTGATCAAGTCCGAAAGGACGACTTGAGAATCCGATGGTGGCGGAATGAATCTTTTCTGATAAACAAGATACATACAGACCGTGATATAAAGTATAATAGCATGCTAGCCTGAACTTCGGACAGTCAGGAAACCACGAATTTTTCATTGCGTGAATAAAATAACAAGAGTCACGCCACGGTGAATATCAAATGGCAGTCTGAGTAATCATGCGAGCTCAGAACAGAGGTGAAGTAAAAGTCATTATAATACCAAAACAGTTGATGTTGGGATGGTATTCCACTGGGATTTGTCGTGAGATGGAACGTTAGGTTTAAATAACCAATGGCGTCTGAGCACAATAGCACAGGTGACAAAGTGAACGTGTTTCTTACTGACGCGGATCAAAGGGCTTGATAGACACAATGCGTCTTTCAGGTTCATTTATCAGGAAGTAACTTCAACTGTGTGATGTAAGAGAAATGTTATTGACAGACAGATGTTATACCGTTGTTGAATAAACATATAGAAACTTCTGGAAACTTACTTCCATTTAAGCTGTGAAAAAAAAGTCAATTTTCTGGTTAAAATTACAAAGGCTAAACATGATAAAATATAAAAAGGAAAACAAAACAAAATGAAGCAAAACTAAACAGGATCTTTTCTAGTAATAGAAAAGCGACAACAACTTGATAAGACGTAAAATGCATATAAGTGAGAAGCTCTAAGATAAATATCGTCATAATCTCTCCATATGTTTCTTGCTGGGGTGTATATCCTTAACCCGCCTTGCTATCGTTTTCATGATTATCTCTGGAAAAGAAAACCGCAAAAGTAGTCAGGAAATGCGCCCGTCTGATAAAAATCGCACTTTTTAGCATATGAATAAATATAAAGAATGGGAGTTTCTAGGCTTAAAGTTCCAACATGGTGAATTAGAATTTTTCTTTTCTGCTATGAGTACAATCTGAGGATGTATGGGGCAGCCTGGTCTTGATTATTTTTTCTTCTTCTTTTCTAAGGTTGTGACATTTTCGAGTTCCTTCCAGGATCTCGACTAATTGCGGGTTTACTTATGGATGGATCAAGAACAATTTTGAACGGAGCAAAGTTTGCATCTCGTCTTCACTTGGAGAACGTACTACTGAATCTTTTGCTTATATTCTTCGTTAATGTATTACTAAAAAAGAACATTATTTCTTTGGAATTACAAGTCATAACAACAGCGATTCTTCAGTGGGAAAATGCCCAAGCAACTCTTTCACCAACGCCGTCATATACGCTTTCATCAAGTGCGCACATAATCAAACCCTCGCCGCCAGCTAACAATTCTCTCTCAAGTGAAACATCTCAAGGGAAAAATCAATTGAATTCACAAACGGCAGCTGTCACAGAAACAAACTTAGAGTATTCACAAGGTAAGGTTACCCTCTTATCAATAAGTTTCGGGGCCAAATATTGCTTAATGCACCACATATGTTTTTTATTGTTTCTTCACTTATTCCTGACGAAACGTATTTACGTAGAAGTCTTTAAATGTCACGTCTTCGTTCATTAGTCTACTCGCCTATTGATTTATCATTCAGTTATTTATTCTTGCCCTTTACGTTTGCTTACTCGCCAACAGTTAGGCATGAAACATTTCAGACACTAAATTTGTTTGGGGTTGAAGAAAGAATAAATGCAGGTATGATTCAAAATCTTAAATTCACGACGCCTAAGGCGCGGACAGCCAGTCTGGAGCAGAATTTGAGACTAATTTTCTTTACTCCCATATTTTTTGTTTGGCGTTTGTTGTCCCAACGTCACTAACTTTTTAATTAAATTAACTGACACAGGAACCAGGGTGAATGGGCCTTCAGGGCATTCTTTGCTGTGCAAAATTAAAAAAATCTGTGAGTAGTGATTAGATTTTAATCTTGGCACAACTTACCCTCCTAACTGCCCTCGCCAGTCCCTCAGGCTATTAAAATAGACCGTCCATGAGGTATTTTTTTGGGGGGGGAGGGAGTGGTGCGGGTGAAGGACAAAAACCATCATCGACCCAGGATTTAGTAAACAGTTTAATAGACAGTTGTTCTTTGTTTATCTTGACAGGAACTTGTGATGAAGATTGGATTCACGAGGGAAATTTATGTTACAGAATTGTTAAAGAACTGAGACAGTTTAATCACGCTGAAAGATTCTGTGAGATGAACTCTGCTCATTTGCTATCAATTGCAAACAAAGAAGAAAATGATAAGATTTTTGATTTAGTTAAGAAGTTTTTAGGTCCACCTGGTAAAATTAAAATATGGCTGGGGATGGAAAGGCTATCTTCTGATTCAGAACTCCATTGGATTGATAAAACACCAATCACTTTTAATAACTGGGCACCTGGAGAGCCCGATAAGAACGGCGCATGCGTGCAAATGATTCATAAGGGATGGTGGGAAGATGCTTCATGTGTCCAACGACTTCCGTCCATCTGTAAGAAAGGTGAGTATCTCATTTTTTTCAAAAGTTCTCCTTTTAATAACATAACTTAAAATATTTATAATTTTTTCTTTTTTTTTTTTGCCTATAGGTAGCAAAGAGAATCTGCCTTACTCCAGAGCTACAGAGCTTGGGATCCTGATCGGCATTCCACTCACGTGCTCTGCTATTATGTTATCAGTGGTAGGTGTGCTCCTCGTCAGAAGCATTTACGACTCAGAAGGAACTTACTACGGATACGGAAAAAATCGTAACAAGGACAAATTACACTCCTGCCTTGTCACCATGACAACGAGCATTGCACATGTCTCAACTATGGGGTATAATGACGAGAGACGATTCAGTGAGACCAGTATAAGGTCTAATCATTCTGCACAATCTTCGCGCTCCCATGCTAATACTCATGCCGCTGATCATTCTCGCGGTAACTCCATCGTGGAAGCTCCGGAAATAAAAATCACTCCAGAGACACCTGAAGCAGAAAGACGATTTGAGGCCAGAGTATTTGCATCTTCTAGCACGAGTATTGACCAAGAAAGGTTTCAATCAACCACAAGCCTAGAGAATCTGCTGTCGAGGAAGTATATCAAGTCTAAAAGTCGCCGATTACGTTCATTACGTAAGTCAGAAGCTGTTGTTACACCCGCTGGGCACGACGGGAAATATACAAAGAAAGAGGACCAATTTGAATTTTATGAAATCTAGTTCTTAACTAATGGTAAGAAATTTTACTTAACTTAGAAAAGTTTGAATCAATGACATATGGACGAGAGCATCTCGATGTTGTATACAATTTTTTGTCATTTTCGAATTCATTGGCTATCTGGCTCATCTGTTTGCAGTCAGTTTCACTGTATGCCGGTTGGTGTGGAGACTTTTCCACAAGAGAATGAATTAATGCGATGGCAAACTCGAAAAAATGATATATTGGGAACATTCTTACGTTCACCTAAGCTTTATCACCTAAACTGTTATGAACTGCGATAAGCTTTATTTCTGTCTATAGCAGTTGTGAGTCGCTTTATTAGATAACGATTAATTTACTATTTATAATGACTTACGTGCCTTAATTGGTCATCTATGGAAATTTAAAACACATTTTACATAAAAGAAACAAACTATTAAATTCAAATATCTATTCTTGGTAAAGGTTTCATTTAAAAACCTTTCCTAACCTTAAGCAACTAGTTTGAAATTTACATGGATGTCGTAGCTGCGCTATGTAAAGCTATTCTTTAAGTGCCAATTGTTCATTAAATCATCCATTTTTGTTAGTGATAGGTATTTTGGTTCGCCTTTTCAAAAGAAAGTTCAGCATCTGGTGTCAATGATGAAACATTCCGATAGAGCTATCCAAAACTTAACCAACACAATCTGTGTTTCTCAGGAAACTGTTCAGAGACAATTTCTTTTTCTTAATAGGTTTGCTATGATAGTGACACCCTGTTAGGACACTCTAATAATTTTTATAGTTAAGATCACAAATTAAATATAATTTTGTAAGTTAAAAAATAAAACGCACCAGAAGTAAGGTATCAGCGTCAGTACTGTGCCTCTTGTCATATTCCGCATACAGAGAACTAACCGATCTCAGGGACAGTAACCTTTCAAACGGGGAGCCGGATATGACAGCGTTTAGTCATGCAGCGCTTGTGCGCAAACAAAAACTCAGCTGTGTATTAATTTACAATAGGCAGGGCCAAGTCACTCGAAGGACATATAAACTTTTCCAACAAGTAAATCGCCATTCACTGCGTAATCCACTGAGTACAGATTTATCCACAGGATAGCGTTATCCACCCCTCGAACAACCGTTAACAATTGTTGGCTTTCAATGGCGTTACAGATGATTCTCAAACAGGTTGTTTCCAAACTCCATCATCCTGTATGGCTAATAGTTGTTTTGAGTGCTCGATGAAAATAAAGGTGGAAATGATGCAAACGATCAGTTCAATTCCTCAAACACACACAACGCCGTCACTTACATAACTTAAACTCTACATTTTTACCGCCTGAAACAAGTACGGTATCAATACCCTAAGTCGGACGAGACCATTACTACACATATGTATCCTTTGTGTTTCACAGTCTCTGTGATTACAGTGTGGGGAAGGAAAGGTGATGAGTTGGGGAAAGAAAAGCTAATATTCAATTTTGGCTAATAAAAGGGACGTTCATTTGAATTCGAAGTGATGCGCTAACTCAAGGATTTAAGTTAAATGTCATTTTCTACCCATACAATACGTACGTCAATTCTTGGGTGAAGAATCATATAACGGTCCGTTACCGCGAAAATAGATTTAAATGTCTCAAATATTAGGGTATTCCATTAGAACCACATTTTATTGGGTTCATCGCGGCACTGAAACTCATCCGGAAAGAGGCCAAGCCGTTTTCCTTAAAAATTTGCTCAAACAAAAATACGTTACAATGTCTTAATCAATAACTTTTTTCCAAACTATGTACATAATTACATTTTGGTATAATAAATAGTGTCTTAATGATATACATTTGAACTTCTTGAAAATTGACATTTGAAAGGTTATTTGGTATTTTTCAGATACTGAACTGATCCACAGAAGACCAAAAACAAAAACTATTTTTTATAAAAATATCGGCTTAAAGCTATATTTCTGACTCAAACGCCATTTCCAGTCATAAAACAGTTCAAATATAGTTGTCTTGATTATTCTAGTTCTGTAATTTTCCTGATCATTCTTTCTCTTTCTCCATGACACCTCAATCTCTTTGACCAAGTTATTAAGCAAGATAAGCCAAAGCCTTCTGATCTTTTGTTCTCTTATCAGACAGCCCATCGAACTTCACTACACTCCTTTCTGTTGGGATTGTTAAACTACCCAATGTGGACTGGACTCTTGGACCTCTGAATGTCAGATCTTGGCGAGCACTAAGAGCCTTATGTACCATTTTCGTAGCCTGGAAGTGATGGACAACAAAATTAAAACGATACTTCTTAATCAGCAGTCAGAAGGATCCTCAAGAACAAAAGCTTGCAAGATGTTCCTTTATCACTCATGTTTGAAATACCTTAGTTCTCTACTCATAAGAAGTAAACATATTCCTATCACTGATTATTTCCTGACACGGTGTATTCGAAAACTTCGCCACCATTATTTCAAACCAGCATAGTTCGCATAAAATTTCGCTGTTCATACAGAAAAAAAATCAAATTACAACAATTTATTTTAAAAGAAGTATTTATATGAACAGTCTTTGCTATTTGTCATTAGTTGGCATGCAACTTGTGGTTATAAAAATTTATCTACCTTTTTCTTCCCCTTTATAATATTGATGTGGAAATCCTGTTCCTCCATACAAACTCGCATTTCAGGGAATACCGAGCCACGAATTGGAGGGAGAATTGATTTGCCACTAAATCTGGCAGCTGTCTCTGAATTCTTCGCACCTGTCGTATTAGATAAACATTAATATAAAAACAATTATTATTTAATATTTCCTTACTCGGCAAGATATGTAAATCAGGCCCGCTTACGTACTCAATTTTAATCCTCAATCTGAGAGAGAAGTGTTTAGTGGATCTAAAGCGCTCTTACAACCTAGACTCTAATTTAGTTCATCTGTGTCGTACCTGTAGCATGCTGAGACAGCTCTTGATAGCTGTTTGTTTCTCTGATGGAAGCCTCGGCCTGACGCGCCGCTGTTATTCCCATGTGACTCTTCATGACGTCAGTGATTGATCTCCCAGGAAAAAGGCGCGAAAATATGGAGACAACCTCTTTGTTTTCTGGATCCAAAGATAGTGAAATAAGAACATCATACCGAGCTCCGTCCAAATCCTACACACAAACAAACAAACATGTGATTATTTTCGTTATGTTAATCGGCGTGGATTAACATAATTATTACATGAAACACACAGAGCAAAGAAGACAGATATGAAGGTGAGGTAAAGTGATTGTTTCGGTTTCAAACTTCTTTAAAGGTCACTTGAAGTAAAGTAACAACAAATTGAAAGCAGCCACATAAGTTACAAATTTTTCACTTCACAGTAAGTTTTTTAATCCACTCACGATTCCAAAACTTCATTCACCAACGCAGTTTACTCTTGGTGCTGCATTCACATCCATGAACTGCGTCATTCTCACCCTCCCCCCCCCCCCAAACAGCGGTTGAATGTGATCTAAATTGGGCATCTGCCCCCCCCCCCCCGTTTAATTTTCACCGTACCCCTTAGTAACAATGAAGGAAGTAAATTTTCGCCTGCAACGCTGGACTTTGGATTCAACACTCACTCATGGCGATAAGAGAAAATTCGAGTTAAATGCGTTTAATTGCGAAGGTGCACCGTAACGTGTCAAAGCTACTGTTCTGTAATTCCAGCCTGTGAGTTTACATGGCGGATTTCTTTTCATACATCATGAAATTGAGGAATTTCATCTTGTACCATACCTCGATCATGTACCGGGCCCTGGCGCGTGACAGGTAGTAAGCTCCAATGCGGGGGTTGTAGCGGATACACGTGGTAAGATGATCAATAGCCTCCAAATAATGTCTGTTGTAATACTCCAGTATACCAAACTCATTATAAACAATCGACAATCGGCATCTCACGGACCAATCACTGTTGTCCATCTCCAGTGCTTGCTGGTAGTCGGAAAGAGCAAAGTGCAACTCATTCAGCCGGAAGAAACAATCTAAAGAGAAGATAAAGGAAAATGGACATTGAAAATTTGCTGCTAAATAAATAACACATTTTGTACATGTTAGGTAAAGTAAAGTTTACATACCTCCTCTGTTGATATACAGTCCTTTTTCTTTTTTCTCCCCTTTAATCGCTTTGTTCAGAAGAACAACTGCTTCATCATAGAATTCTTTCCTAAAAACCAAAATAAAATGCATAAGTCAATTAATTAATTAACAAATTATTAATGCACCAGAAATTTCAAGTAAAAGCTCCACAAAATTTGCTTTTACATGTACTCAAGATATATCAGATCTACATGTGATGTTTAAACAAATTTTGTTACAGAGCATCAAAGTTTTTGCGAGTTTTCAAGGCTTTTTATACATGTAGCTTTGCCTCATTGACTGTTTTATTGAGGATGCTGGTATCTAGACGACCATTTTACTTGGCTACCAGAAAATTTTGAGTAAACTGTAAACTTTGCCATTTCAATCACAATCTGGGTTCAAACATAATTCTAATCTAACAATGAAAATGAATTTATCTCTCTATTTGGCAGCTGTAACACTAAAGAGGGGCCTTGCATCAATGGTGAAAAACACCATAATCAGGCAGGAAAAAAAATTTTTCTGTCAAACCCTGACCCTTATTATTCTTACCTGAAGCATTCCACAGCAAAGTCATTATAACAGAGAAGTAACTGTCTCTGTGCCTCCTTGTATGTCTCATTTGATTCCTCGTGATCAGTTTTATCCATGGCTAGTAGATAATCATCTATAGCAGCATTGAAATCAGACATCCTTCTATGAAGACTGCCACTAAAGAAATACACACATGTCATCTTGGAATACAAGGAAATCAAGAGAGGGCTCCATACTGAACATAGAGTACAGGGCGTACCACCCTAACAGTAATGTAATCAAAGCATCTACATTGTAACTCTGACCAACTGACTGACTCCCTGAGTGATTCACTGAACTGTTGGCTGACTGATTGTGGTACTGCTAAATTAATTGACTGTATGGTGAAGTGTCTCTAATTTCAATAAGGTTTTTTTGAAAAACAGTATATTGTGCACTTACCGAAAGACGTGGAATTCTGCCATGGATGGATTAGTTTCAATAGCAATGGAGATTTTGGATAGAGCCTCTTTTACCTTACCAACCAAATGTAACTGTATGGCCTATTACAGACCAGAAAAAATATCTCTAAGTCAGCGACAAAATTTTGTTGAAATCTTATAAAAGCTAACCAAGAAATGAATACATGTACCAATATCTGATATATTGATCCAATAATTTTCTTGCACCAAACAATAATTAGAGCAGCTACTCGGTAATAGAATATCAAAATTATATGTAAAATTGAAGATTTGATAAGAAAATTAAAAAAGGTCATGAGAGAACAACTAAACTTGATCAACATAGAGTCTCTGTGGCGCAGTGGTAGAGCATTGGAGTGCAGAATCTGAGGGTCTGAGGTTTGATTCCTAATGGGAACTCAGAATTTTTTATTTTCCCTTGCTCATGATAAGGCAAAAAACATATTTCTCCATTTCTTCACCAAGCTCAAAATTTACAATCTCTCTTATCCCATTTGTAAACTTTTCTAATTGTAACACTTTCAAGTTGAGACTAAATAATGCCACATTACTGTTGGTATTAGCCATACTTACCTGTTGTCTGCTGTCCTTTGCCCTCTTTTCAAGTGATGCCATAAGAGTTTTAGCTTCTGTGTTATCTGGAGCTAGTGCAAGTGCATCTTTGACATCATAGTAGCAAAGAGTTGACTACAAAATATGGTAAAACCATTTGTTAGAAAGAGAAAATCTCTACCAGATAAAAGGATGACAATCTAAGTTTCTAACCACAAACAGTTTAAAATTTTACATCAAATTTTTATAGATTGAATTAATCCCATAATGAAAAACTGTTATTGTACAGTATGTAATGTGTTCTAAAATCACTTCACAAAGTTAAAAACTGTAAATAAAATCATCAATAAAGATTCTATGGTTGTGTTCACACTGAGATATGACTTGACTGATTGAGGAACTAGAAAACAATACATTTCTCTCTCAAGGAGAACATTTGAATTTTTAAGACACAAGTTCAAGCCTTTGATTTAGACAATTGCTCACATTACGGAACAGTTCATGAAGTCTGGCTCTCATGATGAAAAGGTCTGGGTTCTCAGTTTCTTCTTCAAGTCGTTTATTAACAAGTGCTAAACATTCTCCATGTCTTTGAAGAGCAGCCAAGCAAGCCACACTGTAAAATAATAATAATAATAATTAAAAAAAAAAAAAGGTAAAGTACAATTTCAATGGTCATGAATGAGTAACATCATCATCATTAAGTATATTAGTACCCAGGATTAAGTCTCTCACCTCCTTGTGTGATAACCAATCACCTCAGGTTTCATCTCAGCTGCTCTAGAAAATGATTCCAATGCTTCACTGTAAAGTTTTTCATCAAATAAACATTGTCCTTGTAAAAAGTAAAGGAATGCTAATCTAGAATAAGTCAAATCATTATCTGGATCCAATATACATGCTTTTTTAAAGTTTAAAATTGCTGACTGAAAGTCACAGATCTGTAAGTAACTCTCCCCTCTTGCAATATAATTTTTCACAATGTCTGGCTTCAGAGAAATAGCTTTATTGTAGGATGTTATGGCTTGGTTATGATCTTCTAATTCAGCAAATGTTAGGCCTTCAGTGAAACTGCAATAAAAATAGCAAAAGAGATAAATCACTAACTGTCACAATAAAAAAATGTGTATCGCCTGCATGTAGCTAAACAAAAGGGATTGAAAATATCCTCTCCAGTAAAAATACCAAATTCAACTAACAAGAGATAAGAATAGACAGACATAATGCCTTATAGATATAAAAAGACCTCTTCTAAAATAATCTACAAGGAAATAAAACCCAAGTAAGAAAGATAAAAATAATTAAATACAAGTACATGTCTTGAAAATAACAGTCAGTAAACCCTTTTTTTAGAGGATCTCAGTGGTCAACTTTAATTTTACACACAAAAAAATTGAACAAACGTTTTCTAACCACTTTTGTACCAGGGAAAGATAGGACAATTCTACAGATATAGACGAAAATAGTAAAAAAAAAAAGGGAAGGTAATCTATCAAGTTTTAATGTTTACAGCTATACGTGGTCATAAAAGTACTAAGTACTCCAAAATGGTGGGATGCCTTTATGTTTAACAGACTTAAAATGATCGATTTTAAGATCTATAATTGATATCACTTTAATTTAACACTTCTCACCGCTGAAGACATTTAAAATTTCAAAACAGAACGTATACTTACTGTTGTTCAGCTTTGGCGTCTATGACAGTTTCTGTTGTTAACACAACAATCGACTTTCTCCGGTAATTTGAGTGAGGAGTGTTCGTAGTTGGAACTAGCTCTGCCAGTCGAAACGAATTAACTATAGTCTTCCTTCTCTTCCGTATTTCTTTGGTAACCTCGCGGCTAAGAGGCGAAGGCTCTTCGCCATTGTTTTCGTCCGATTCTGAGTGTGGTTCAACAAATTTTACAAGAGCAGTTTGAAGAGAGGGAACATCGCTTTTTTCCTCTGCATTTCCATTTTCATTTTCTGAAGAAAGTCTGACTGGTGCATCAATTGGCATTTTCTGTATCTACTGTTGCTGCTCTTTTTCTTTTGTGGAATCACAACGTTGATAAATTCACACTTAAATTGTTAACTTAGTATTTCCGCCAAGCCAGACGCCATGTTTGTTGTGTCTCAATGGAAACGTAACGGTGTTCATATATATCGCTGGCTCAGGTAAATTACTTAGTCCCTCGCGGCTTTGTCCGATTCCCTGTGATAATTTCTTCTGGAAGGAGCCGACTTTAATTTCACCATTTCACAATGAAAAAGCACTTTTTGGGAAAATTACGAAACCTTTTATTAGTTTTCAAAGGTTAAGAGCAATCTATCTGTCCCAATGTTATTCCTCCCATGAGAAAAAAGCAATCGATGAAAACAGAATTCGTATGGTAGTCTTGAATTAATGCTTTGACATTTGTATCGACTCAATTTCGGAGTCTGGAGTTTTATTTCCGTCTGTCGACTTTTAATTTTCTGACTTTTGTCTTTGGATTTCTAATTTCCAACTTCAGCCATGCAGTTCGGATCTAGGACATTCGATTTTGGAGTGCGTCTATCGACTTCCGGCTTCGCACTTCCAATTTCTGATTTCAGATTTCGGATTTCGAACATTCGATTTCGGAGTTCGGAGCTTTTTTTTTCCCAACCTTTGACGACTTTCATTCATTAGTTGCTACATGTTTACCTTCGACTTACATGGTCGACCTTCCTTTTTTCAGATTTCGACTCTTAAGTGCCATTTTCAACGTCCACTTTCACTTCGGAGGTCCAACTTTCTTCTTGAGTCAGGATACAAAATCAAAATATGAGAGCATTCTAATCACTTAGAAAAGAAAGGTACAGCGGTGTCCCAGATATATAAGAGAGAAATTATGTTTCAAGTCCACAAATTAAATAAGACAGAACTTTTTAAACCTAGGAGTTACTAGCGTCTTATCTCTCCTCCTAGTACCATACATGAATTAAATCTTACGCTAAAGAGAATTAGGCAAGTGATCCACAACTTGAAGTGCTTTCCATTCTTCAACAAATTCTCCTAGTCAGCACTAAAGGGGATGGAGGGTGAACAGTATGTAGAATATGCAGTAATGTTAGGGGTGTCAGGAGTTGAACAAATAGAAGAAAACAGTTCGCAAATAACAGGGAAAAGAAAGGATTTTTCAATTAATTTTTAATGAAGAAAATAACTTTGCGAGAAATTATAAACAGTTTATAACCAACCCACACATTCTTAAGAAGGAATAAGAATAACTGCTGCATGCGTAGCATGGCTATGTTTTTAATACTGTTTTAAAGAAGTCCTATTTATATTAAAACACTCTCAAGCACTCAGTCGAAGAAGAGTAATGCGAATGAAAGAAAAACAAACCCGGCCTTTCAATTACTTTGCCCGAGGAGTACTCGAGCCGGATTTTTCTTGCTCATAAAGCACCTGGGCACTCCTTCCTTCTGGGCTAGAGAAAGCTAAACAATGTCCTGAATAAATGTTGCATTGGTCATCCTCCCTCCCTCCACATTATCCGTTCGATTTTTATCAATTATTAAAAACAGAAAGTTTTGGAAATTCATCCAATGCTATTGTAACTGAGAAAATAGAGACACTTCCACAATAAACTTCAAGCAGTCATGAATTAATAATAACGGTGTTACAGTCTTAACTCACATTCAAAATTCAAAATGTGTAATACATGTCTAACTTCGCTATATATATTACTCGGATATATAAATCATGCGTTGTATGTGTTATCTATTTTAAAGTAATCCTTTGTTTTATAAATCATCAGAGACAGAAAGCTCGAGAAATTGCCATATCAAATTTAGTTATGTGCAAAATATAACTGGTGATTTAAGTATCTTAAGTAGTTATGTGCAAAATATAGTTGTTGATTTAAATATCGAGTAGTTATGAATTAATAATAACGGTCCCACCCCCACTTTCAATTAGTTTATGAGATGTTCAACACGTTGTTCTTTAAATGTTCTCACATGGACATGACTATCAGAAAAAGTAGAATATATCATCAAAGGTTGAACGGCTACTGAGGCACTTACGTAAAAGCGACAAATTGAGCTAAGGGAACTTGAATAATCGCAAGACATTTCAGAACAGGTGCATGTTTGATAAGGTAGTAATATGTCCTTATCATCATTATTTTCCTTTCTCGTAGAGAAATGGCTGGTTGAACTACCTTACAATGTTTGTATGTATGGATTAAGCGATAGACCGGGAGTATTCTTCACACCTTTGGCCGGTAAAATCTATTTTATAAGGCTTGTTCACATCTCTGGTTCTGTGGGTTGTGGGATTAAGCAAAAAGCTAACTGGGGTTGTCATTCGAACATCGGAACCATTCTCACAGATAAAGATAAAAACGTTGTTTACCCAGAAGATCAGAGAGCTCATGCTTACAAGCTCTTTGGATTTTCAAAGGATTCCCCTGAACTGATGCTAAAATTCACCACTCCACTGGTGGTAGCCGCTGGTCAAGAATATCAGGTGTGGTTTTTGGAGGACCTAACTGACATTTACGAAGGCAATAACAACCCTGGACCATCCTGCATGAAGGTCATTTATTTGTTCAGCTTATGATATGGAACAAATGAATGAGGACGATATGAAAGCACGAAACGTGCACCAGGGAATGAGAATCATATGAGAAGTTAACGCTATCAAGACTTTTGTTTCTCAGAATGAAGTTTTTACCCCGCGCATTTTTCACTTTTTCAGAAAGCTTTTAGCTCGAAAAAACAAGCTAAGAAACAGAAGACTGAAAATAATTTACTTAAATGCATTGTGTACAAGCAGCTGTCTATTACAGACAATAAAGGCTTGTTTACATGAAGGTGGGACACCCCATCTAGGTGAGGTAAGCCACCAAGTCGTGGTCGAAAAATAGCCCACGTTTATGTACAATCTTACAACCCTAGGATCCCGGGGTGAGGTTTTCAGCGCGCTTGTAAATGTATCATGAATGCGACCCTGGCTACGCGGTTACCCAACCTTTAGACGTTTAAATGGCAAATCGCGTCCCCGGCTAACAGGGTTACCCTACCTGGCAGACCGGGAAAACCGCCTAGGCGGGTTACCTCACCTACCTGTGGTCCTCTTCCTCCATATAAGCAGGCCTTAAAGCTGCCATAGGTATGGCGACAAAAATCCATGCGACGTAGAAACTAATGCGTTCATGATAGTTGAGATAGAAGACAATTGCACAATTTTGGTCTAATACTACGCTGAACCATCTACTCTCTACGCCACACCTCATCAAAAAATCAAACAGGTAATATGACGCAATCCTCACCAACAAATCAGAGTGTATTCAGCTTTTTCGATAATTATCTGAACTTTTTAATAAAGCGCTGACCTGCAATCTACGGATTACCACTCGTCAGTTTATAGTCTCTTACCCTCGTCGCGTATCCTCTGCTTCTCTATTTGTACTAATGCCGACGTAAGAGGCCTTAGTCTACAGTATTGCTATAATAAAATTGATTTAGAAGCGAAGGCGATCCTTACCTAGAGATAGTATGGCTGATCAAGGAGGGAATTCCACATTCGTTGCTGGTTCTGGTCAGCTCCTCGAAGTACAATTGAAGCGTTACCCTGGGCACAGCCTTTTATTTGGGTAAAAGACAGAAAGTCGTAATGATTAACAGAGTTAAACCCGTGTTCGAAATAGAATGAACAAACCTTTTCGGCTGTTAGCGTTCACTTCTGAGCCAGACGAAACAAACCATTGGGATAGTCTCTGGGTTTTGTTTTAACGAGGAAGTTGCCTCAAAATCGAGTTTAATATAAATCTTATCGTTTCTTAAAATATGCTCACTTATCGCGATTCCATGCTGTGTAAAGTTTATCAAACAACCAACGAAACAATCGTAATACTGAAGGACGCGACAAAACAGTTATCCCTTCGACTCTCAACAGTACCTATGTACAAAGAGGCACCAAAAATAGGATGCAACCTTTTTCGTCGAGAGACATTACCACATCACGGTTATGAATTAATGATATCGATCCTTCTTCATGTTGAAGATTCGATCTGTCCCTTAGATTCGAAATGTTCTACATGAGAGTAACTTTGCTTCATATTTTTCTGTTATGTAAATCAATTACATTCAGGAAGATTGAATCTTTCTCAGGCTTCGACGCGATTATCATTTTCGTGTCGCTTATTTTATCGACCATGATTTTCATGTTCTTGATGTACCCGAAGTCGAATCCATTTATGTCACGAATCAGAGAGTTTATCTGCTTCGGTGTTTAAAAAGATCCGCCATATTGGCCGGCTGCACAATAATACAACACCACTAAGACTGTTCCATGACGCTACTGCTCTGTAGGAGAACGACGACAAAACTTTCCGCGTGGGATGAAAAAAAAAGTAAACAAAGCGAGGCTTTGCTTTTCGTTCGGCTTTTCATTTTTTGTCATTATTAATCGAAAATTGGGTTTGATTATTAAGACCTGACTTCGTTATTTGAGGAGTAAGAAATGACAAGTTTGTTCTACATCTTTTTTCCCGTAGAAGTTCATCACTTCACCTCTACTCCATGCATTAGCCCCAGTTTCCTATGTTACTCCTATCAAAGGTATTCTAACGTGAATCATTACAATGTGGTTTGAAGTTCAAACCGCGTCACTCCCCCTCTCTCTGTGGAAACCTTTTGTTAGAAGTTAGGTGAATGTTGTCGCATATCACAAGTATTTGCAGTGTCAAAGTGTGCTTTACCAAAAAGCGTACGATTAAGTACTAGATTTGAAGTCAAATCTTGTGTAATTAAATATTATCAAGCTTTTCTCGATTTTAATTAAAAAATGTAAAGTTGATTTTTCCGATCGATAAGATAAATCTTCGTGAAGCTCTTTGGAATTAAATAGTTCATCCAGTTAAAAATTAACTTTGCTTTCCCGAGCAATATTCAGAAAATGAAACTGATTAATTATTAAGTGGACGCAAAGGGTTTCTTTTACAAACATAATCATAAAATTACAATTCTTTCGATTGGTTTAAAAACTCATATTTTATACCAATTCACATGCTAAGTTGTTATCGGACAGTTTGTTTGCGGATAGTTCAATAAGCCAATCACACTCAAAGTTGTAGTTTAAATCAACCAATTACAACCTTGGTTTCAATCACCACAGAAAACAGTGCATAGAATCCTGAATTGGGGCTTTCTTCAAAATGGAGAAATTTTCCCTTGAACATTTCATTGTAGTCAGAGCGACATCAAACAATTGACGCCTCCTTTATCTTTCTTTTAAAGCAAATTTTCCCTTTCTTCAATAACTTGGCTATTCTTCTTTTATCGGAAATTGTAATTTTTTATGAATAATTGGTAATAAGACTTGGCGTCGTCCAATTCGGTCTGTAATCCTACTCGTAGTAAACAAATCGATGTTGTTATCACTCGTAGGATTACAGACCGAATTCGACTTCACTCAGTCCTTTTACCATGACATACTAATAAAAATTTGGATCGATTTCACTTCGACCATAGGAAGAGACTATAAAAATGCTATGTCAGAAGATCACACAATTTAAAAATGAGAAAAAAATGACTTGCATAAAGGAAGTAATACACTTTTGTTATGAGTGTGAAATCATAACATAACTTCCAATGTTCCTCTACAGACTCCGTGTTTATCAGCATAACAGCAGTTGTCGAACCTTGTATGAACTAAATGATATCTGGTGCGAGCGTCTTCCAAATGATTCCGGCAGATATTGTGGTAAGTATTTCGAGGGTGTTTACATATTCTTGGGAAATTTAAACTGTCACGTCGTCCTTGCGTCTGTTTTGTCAATCCTTTTCAATCTGACTGAAAATGAAAGCGCATGCGCTATCAATTTCATCCCTCCAGGAGGTCGATTTTGTTCAGGGACCATTGACGTAAATTTCTGATCTAATGCATCTTACCATTATCGTCGAAGTTTAAGAATTGGTAGAATTTACCTTTAAACTGTTCAGCTCGAATAGTATACTTTTGTTACTTCTCTTTCTCTCCAGTACTCATTTTGATAATTTCCCCTTTTGCTGTCGACTGAAGGTCGCTTCCCCAATAAACGACTCCTATCATTAACGGGCTGACTAAAGGATTCAAACAAAACTCTAATCCAGACTTTGTATCCTTACACAACCAAAACCTCTCTGCCATCCTTAAACTGTTAACTTCAGAGTCAATTAATTTTACAGGGGGTATAGCTTTTGCTGCTGTTTACACAATTAAGAGACCCCAAAATTTGTTTTCAAAAGTTTTTTTTGAAGTAAATACGTGTTTTAAACAAGTGACGAGCGTTCTTGACATTACTGAGATGAAAAATTAAGTTTAAACGTTCAAAGATCATTTTTCGCAAACCTGAATTTATATTAGAGGGTAACGTTGCCAAGTGACGGCTTAATCTTGTCCTGACCGATAAAATTTTGGAAAACATTCAACTCTCTTCCGGACATCTTTTTTTTCTAGAAAAACAATCAGTTGAAATACCGGATGAGGTTTGCATGCATGGCAAAGGAAATCAAAATGGAAAGTTTTTCACTCCAGTGCAAGGTACAATGTATGCAATGAGGCTGGTGCATATTTCTGGCGTTGTGGGTTGCAGCAGCGGCACAAGCAGAAAATGGGGTTGCCGAAACAGTGAAATCCTTACCATTATCACAGATGAGAACAACCAAGTTTTTTCCCAGAGAATCGCAATGCCTTTCCTTACAAAATCCCTGGTTTTACTTCTGATTCACCGGAGCTAATTTTGACTTTTAACACTCCACTGATGGTGGCCACTGGTCAAGAATATCAACTTTGGTTCTCGGAAGACCTCCGCGACCAGCATGAGGATAACAACGTAGGACCATCGTGTATGAAAGTGTTGCTAACGATGAAAAAATAGCTTTTTACAAAAAAGATGACAACGTGGCCTGGAAAACGCTGACTATGGCAACTGAATTTCTCATCTCATACTTTGTCTGCACCCTTAAACAAATTTGTCAAATAACAAAGAAGATGCAAAAGCCCTCTATCTGGCAGTAGCCTCCATAGCAGTCCGAGCCTGTTCTCTGCTCTTATTCGGTAAGGTTACGTAACACGCTCTCCCCAATTAATAGCGCGGCACGACCGAAGAACTTTTACTGAGTAGACTTAGTACAGAGGAGTGATATTCATCTTCCCTTCTATAAATAGGAATTTAGTTTAGTTATATCACTTTGTCACTAACATTAAAGACAAAGGAAAAATTAACTTATGTCGGGGTTTAGTGGTCAATATCCAGCAAAACATGCAACGAACTACAGTCGATCTTGTATGAAGCAGCACCGTATTTAGCGGTCACCCTGTTTCCCCTTAATCACGGTAATTTTCTTTCTTCTTCATGCCCTTTACGCCTAACAGGCATGTAGGGCAGCAACGTGTTCCCTCCACATCTGGCGATCCCTTGCCATGAGCTTGATGCCCTCCCAGGTCTTCCCCATCTCCTTTATTTCCTTCTCAACTGTCCGTCGCCATGTGATTTTGGCGCGACCCCGCTTGCGTTTCCCTTCTGGCGTCCAATGCATAGCAGTTTTTGCAATGGAAGCTTCTTGGCGGGTGACATGGCCAATCCACCTCCAGCGTCTCCTCATCAGGATGGTAGCCATTGATTCGGTTCCACACCGTTCAAAAAGATCTTTGTTGGAAATGACATTAGGCCAAAAGATGCGTAAAATACGCCGAAGGCTTTTGGTGTGAAAAGTGGAGAGTTTTGATAGATCCTTCTCCGTTAAGCGCCAACATTCTGAGCCATACAGGAGGGTTGTAAGGACGCAGCTATGATAGAGCTTCAGCTTGGTACGGGTACTATAGGTGGAAGAACGCCATACCTTATTCATCATATAGAGCGAATTTCTGGCCTTGTTGAGACGGCTCTGGATGTCCAGGTCAGTTCCTCCATCTCTACTGATGATACTGCCGAGGTAGGTAAATCTCTCTGTGTAAGGAAGCTCTTCGTTATCAATCTGGACTGGTCGTGTGTTGGTAGCGTTCAGTGCCATAATTTCAGTCTTCTTGCTGCTGATGTTCAGGCCAACTTGCTTTGCAAAGGTGTTGAGGCTATGCGTCTTCTCTTGTATGTGGGTGTGGGTGTGTGATAGTAAGGCTAGATCGTCTGCGTAGTCCAGGTCTTCCAGGTAGGAGAAAGGTGTCCATCTGATTCCCCTGACCTGATCTTCAGTGGTGCGATGCATGATCCAGTCCACAACAAGGTTGAAAAGAAATGTAGACATTACACACCCCTGCCTGACACCAGTGTGAACTTCAAATAAGATGTCACCATCACCAACACAGCAGGTAAAGTTGTCATAGAAGCTTTTGACGATCTCAACAAGGTAGAAGGGGGTTCCATATGCTCGTAATAACTTCCAGAGGCTGTGCCGGTGCACACTGTCAAAGGCCTTGGCGAAATCTACAAAGTTGATATAGAGAGTTCGCTGCCATTCGGTACTCTGTTCAATAATATTTCTCAGTGTGAAAATATGATCAATACAGCCCCTTCCTCTCCTGAAACCTGCCTGTTCTTCACGAAGTTTATGGTCCACAGCCAGTGATAAGCGCTTCATGATGACCTTCGCTAAGATCTTGCTAGGGGTGGATAATAGTGTAATGCCGCGCCAGTTGTTACAGTCAGACAGAGCTCCTTTATTTGGTATCTTGATGATGACACCCTTATTCCAATCGTCAGGAATTTTCCTTCTGTCCCATATGGTGTTGAAAAGTGGCTGCAATATGCTTGCCGTAGTCACAGCGTCTGCCTTGAACAGGTAATTTTAACCTCTATTAAGCGGTCACCTGACCTATTAAGCGGTGGTGTTCACCCTTAACTAAGTCCCAACGGCCTGTTTGTACTGTCTTCTACCTGTATTGAGCGGAACCACTAAAAGAAAATTAAGAATAATCTGTCATGTGATGTTTAATCCATGTTTCTCTCTCAAAATCAAAGTATGTAGTATTTTTGAGCGAGATTCTGTACCTTACGTGATCAGTTATGGCACAAAGAGGCGTTATTAATCGTTTGTCACAATACCCCCTAATCTATGAAACCAGGAGCCCATTACTTATAGCGTTCAACTCCCATACTGGGCCTATGTCACGGCACTTTCACAGAACGGTTTATTTTTAGACTATCTTTTCGCGAGAAATAGACTACTCGAGCTCACTTGGGTAATACGATCCATGAAACGCGAAGAAAAAAAAATGGCGGCCTTATGCGGGGACGTCTTCACATCAAAACTACGCAAATTCCGCCTTTCTATTGCAATATTCCAGTATTCCAATCCCTCCTTTCCTTATATATCCCACTATCCTTTACAAATTTTTCACACTTGCGAAAAAATTCGCGGGATTGCGGATCATCGTTGTATTTTTATTTGTATTTATTTATTTTTTAAATTTTCGTGTGTAGCAAAGGTCATCCGTCTTCTAATTCTGGCCCCTCTAAAGAAAATTTCATGAAAAGAGTCCAAATTCAAGACGATGAAGAGGCGAAAAGCCAGGGAGATGGAGAGCGCAGAAACAAGAAATTGCGTGAGCAAGCTTTGTGTGAGTTGTCTTCATCTCAAGAATCTTCATCCACACAGTACGTAAAGTAAATTTTGTGACGCAGGATTGAACAGAAGCGGGTGCAACAAAATGAAGAGAGTTTTTCTAGATCGCAAGATAATGCTACTCTTTCGAATTAGGCCTCGATCTTGTCAAATCTTGGTTATTTTTGTGAAGTGCGGTCGATAATTGTCGCATGCGGCAAAATGCACGGTGCCTATAGTCGCTTTAATCATTGAACAGTCAAGAGTCAGGTTCATCTTCACTAGAACTTTCCTCGGAACAGCTGCTTCCCGAGGTATTTTCAAAATATTCACACCGCAAGCGTCCCAAGCTCACTGTTATTCTTGCTATAAGACGAAGTCAAGGCTGTGAACTTCGACTTCGACTTCGACCGTTGTATAACAGGAATAACAGTGACGGAAACCACAACAGACAGAAAAGATGTGAGTAAATTCTATTGATTTAATGCGTAAAATGTTCATATTTCGAAATATTTATCGTTGTAAATCGACCATATTTCGTTCCCCATACTATTCCTTATAACATGTTCAATTTCTCAACGGTTCCTCTCGTAAGTTAACACCGAGTATCACAACGTGTGACGCTTTCATTAATTAATCGTTTGCTTTTATCGAGACGTGAGCTTGGGACGCCTTTGTTCACACGAATCCGCACTCGAACTATCGCAAGAAGCCTTGCATCTCTCTGCTGTTTTTCTTTCGATATATTAAAGTTAAAGTAAAGTTAGAAATTAACTAGGCGCTAATCTTGATTGGTCGATGTGCTCTCGTGGGGAGTCCTAGTTCGCAGTAAATTCAAGCTAAAAATAATTATACTTGTCTGTGAAAACGCCGTGACAAAAATACAGGGTAGTTGAAGGATCCAAGTGATGGACTCCTGGTAAAACCTATGTGGAGCGGTCAACTTGTGTCAAGAGGTCATCCCGCCATTTACCGTGGGTGACCGCTTATTATAGGTCAAGCTGTAATTGTCTTCATTTCCTGAAATTATAACACATGATATAGTAATATGGTTTCTGAAAATTGTTTGGCCACATGGAGCATCGTTGGCGAGCTCAAAGCCAAGAGAGTGGTGTTAGAAGACCGAGAGGTATTATGGTCTTTCAAAACGATCGATACACCAGTTTTTGTCCGCAGATCCTAAAATAGCCCAACATTCTAATAACCGCCTGCTTAAGACGCGTTACGAGGTCTAATATTCCACCTCAAACGCTCATTTTCAATTAATTATTACCGAAAAAAAAGTAAAACATCGGAAGAACACATTATTTGCTTTTGTCAACCTCTTGTCATATGATTGGTTGGCGTACAATAATTTAACACCTGGGTCATGTGAAGCTAACGTAGTTATAAATTGATATGAACAGGTCCACCTCACTTTGGAGTTTCAAAATGTTTTATATGTGGCCGAGCTTACTAAATATTCTGTTCGTGTGTAAAGAGTTCCCTCATAAACACACATTATCTTCCAGAAGTCTTCAGTGTGATTCTCGTTGTCGTTCCGCTCATTTTGTCGACCATCTTTTTCACGTTCTTGTTGACTAAACTCGAATCCAGTTTGTCTGCTTCAATGATTAAAAGATCAATGACATCAATGATGTTTCTCAACAACCTTGCTGCTAAACGTGATATCTTTGGAAACTATATTTGTGAGCTTCTTCCTACAGACAGCTTTAGATCAAGTCAACACTTCCATCATTACAGCGTCAAGGTATGATACCCACTTTGGCTGGTCAAAGAGTTTAAAATAATACGATACTTGCATCAAATTACTTGAAGCGGAATATGTACTTATAAGGAAGGGAGTTTCGGCAAAGACAAATCTTTTTACAAAAATGCTAACCGTTATCTGCGCTGGGGTAACATGTTGAACCACACGCGCCGGCACTAATAGTGGCCATCCTGCGTAACTGAACTGTACTACTAGGTTTATAGCAAACTGTCGTTATCATCACCACTTTCCATCCCATAGAAAAGTGGCTCGTTGAAATACCGGGAAATGTTGGTATGTATGGAAAAGGCGATTGACCAGGGGTTTCTACGCACCAAAGGCTGGCAACTTTATCAAGTTGCTGCATATTTCTGGTAAGATGGGTTGCGCACTTAATGATCGAACTAACTGAGGTTGCAATGCCATCATCGCATCATCTCTCAGATAAAGACGACAAAGTTCTTTACCCAGAAAAATCACCTTGCCCACTGGTGCATGGTGACCGCTGCGGTCAAGAATATCGAGTGTAGTTCTCGAAAGACCTAAGGACCTACTTATACGGAGACGACAACAACCCTAGACCATCCTGCATGAAAGTCATTTATTTATTCAGCGTATAATATGGAACAACCGAAGGAGGATGGAATCAAAAGCAGACCTAAAATCGTTACTAACCACATGGAAACACTAGGACGAGAATAGTGTGAGAAGTTCGCGCCCTCGAGAATTTGTCTCTCGATTCCAGTTTCTACCCGGCGTAGTTTTGTGCCTTTTCGAGCGCTCGCTCGACGATAATCTTGGCTATGAGAGGAAGTGATTGCATTGTGGAGAGGAATAAACTTTAAAGACGGTAATTAATTCTGATGGTTAAAAGAGCGACAATAAGAAATGAAACGTAGAGGCTGATTTTTTATGCTAGGACAGTTTACAATCTCTTGGAGAGGTACATAAAAACAAATATCGTCGTACTTTTAATCTAAATGGCATGAAGTTGAAGCAAGAACTCTAACAAAAAAGCGACCCTTCAATTTTCCTCAAAGTACAAGTCAAGTTTCAGTTGAAGAAACTATTTACTGCAGAAAAACTGAGAAAGGAGTGCTTGTAATTTGAGCTCATTGGCAGATGGTTATCCAAGTCGATGTATGCATTTACAATTACAAACACGATTACGTTTTGACCAGAACTCAACTATTTGTTACCAAAAGAGTTGTTCGTCTTTTTGCATTCACGCTAGGCTCAACCTTTCAGCTAAATGTACCCGACCCGTGCAATATGTTTGGTTGGAGTCTTGGTATGTAGCGCCTGGGACCATGTACAGTCAACGCACGCACGCACTCTCTTTGTGAGCTGCTTCCCACAGATAAGTATAACGCTTCTGACAGCTTTAGACCAAGTCAGCACTTCCATCATTACAGCATCAAGGTAAAGTTCGCACAACATCATGTTAACAAGATATAAATAATTATTTATAGAGCGTTGCCAAACAAGCAAAATAAAATTGAACTACATTTATTATTAAGAGGCCCTATACTGGATTTTGTAAGTTTATCATTCATGCGTAATTAAATTTGCTCGTTTTCAGTTCTGTACGAAGTTAAAGAATTGCAAATAGTTGACAATTTCAATATTTGGGAAATAAACTTACTTAGAATAGATGTCATTTGTTTTCTACGGGTAGCAAAGTACAGGTGTATAACAAAACTTTATACATCTCTTCACAGACTTCATGTCTATCTAATCCTTGTCAGCATAACAGCAGATGTCGAACCTTGTATCACTTGGATGATTTCTGGTGCGAGTGTTTTCTGAACGACTTTGGCAGACATTGCGGTAAGTACACTGAACTTTGCAGGTATAGAAATCAACTTAGAATCCTTCAATCATCGAAATATCCGCTCAAATTTCAAAATTTGCCAAAAGATTCAAGGTAGTTTCATATCATTTCTTACAAAGGTTCTAAATTCAGTAGGTTGAATTTGGAGTATTATATTTAGTAATGAATGTTGACACCTGATTCATGTGTTGTTACGCACTGTGTACGGGACTTACAGCAAAAATTACATGCATTTTGAAAAGTTATACTCTTGCTATGGAACAGCAACTTTGACAAAGCGATCACAAATCGAAGCGAACCACCAAAGCACTCAAAATATTACCAGCCATCCTTCTGAAGAGAACTACATCATTGTCAAGGTCGTAACCTGCTTCTAACGTCAGTATTTTCCCCCTCTTTCCAGTTGAAATACCAGGTCTTGTTTGCATGTACGGAAATGGCGATAGGCCAGGAGTTTTCTACACACCAATGGACGGTAAAATCTACTCTATCAAGCTGGTGCGGTTTACGGTTAGATCGCTCCATGGTTAGATCGCTCCAAGTCAGATCGCTCCATACCGAAGTCAGATCGCTCCACTCGAAAGTTAGTTCGCTCCATCAAATAAGTTACTTCGCTCCATACATAAGTTACTTCGCTCCATGAAGAAAACTAACGTGGAAGGTTGATAAAAGACAGAAGGATAAGGGAAATTTCATCATTTATTACACACTGAAACACTTATTTCATCATTGGTAATTCGCTTTGGTGGGTTCAAGTGAACGAATCGTCGATCACTTTATATTTCAGCAACTTGATCGCAAGCAACATCATCAACTATAAACTACAAAGATCAGAAGTAAGTTAGGTTATTAGTTTTCTACGTTCATTACACACTGAAACACTTGTTCCAACATCGGTAGTTCGACCGATCGCAAGACGCAATACACATCATCAGAAGTAGATCAGAAGTAAGTTAGTGTATTAGGTTTCTACATGGAGCGAAGTAACTTATGTATGGAGCGAAATAACTTATTTGATGGAGCGAACTAACTTTCGAGTGGAGCGATCTGACTTCGGTATGGAGCGATCTGACTTGGAGCGATCTAACCATGGAGCGATCTAACCGGATACCAGCTGGTGCATATTACTGGTAAGGTGTCGTGCCGTTACCCGACTGAAACTAACTGGGGTTGTGATTATTCCAACAATATCCAAACCATTCTCACAGACAAGGAAAACAAACGTTCTTTTCCCAGAGGATCACATTCCCGGTAGTGGCTACAGTCTTCCTGGATTTGCACAAAATTCCCCTGAACTGGTGTTAACATTTACCACTCCAATGGTGGCGACAGCCGGTCAAGAATATCGAGTGTGGTTCTTGGAAGACCTGATGGCCTCCTCATACGAACACGCTAACAACCCTGAGCCGTCTTGCATGAAAGTTGTTCTTTCGTTCAGCCAGTAACTTTGGAACAACTGAAGGAGAACGGAACAAAAATCCATTTTGGCTGTTAGCGACACAAAAGGAATTATTTTGCAATTCAAAATCATCTTTTTACCTATGTTTTAGGGCGTTTTTTGCAGATGTTTCATGTAACACCTTACCACACAGGCTTCCTTTTGAAACCTTTACTAGTACTAGTTTTTTGCCAAAATCGTTACCCTTATGGAGAACAGTTCACGATACAGAAGGTGCTTTTGAATTATCAATTATCCTAACTCAAATCCGAGATTCGCTGACGAAATGAGTCAGGATTTGAAATGTTTTTATACGCGATTACTGCAAATTCGCTGTATAGTTTGTTCGTTACACTCATTGCTTTTAAGAACATCAGTTCTTCCATAGGCTTTCGTCGAAATTCTTTATGTCGCTTTGATAACTCTATTCACTACGCTAGTCACGTGTTTGGTGTACCCAAGTACGATTCTAGCCGTGTAAGGGATCTAAGCGTTTGTGTGCTTCAATGTTTAGAAAATAAACAATTTCTTCAACAAACCTTGCTGCTAGCCCTGACATCAATGGAAATAGATTTTTATTTGCTTCCCAGAGATAGGTACAACACCTCTGACAGCTTCAGACCAAGTCAACACTTCCATCATTAGAGTATCAAGGTACGGCACGTAGTACTACTGGTTAGTCAGAAATACTCCCGCGATTTGTCAATAGCTCTCTCAGTCACACGTTATCATATCTCAGATATGCACCAACACAAACTACTGAACAGAACTTTTTCAATGCTCTATTCATCTTTCATCTTATTAGTCTGCCATCTGTAGAGGACATCGCAACAACGGGAAAGCAGTTCTTATTTTATCCGCACCAGGCTGCTGAAAGATTTTCCAGGTGGCGTTGATAGATTAACCCTCACTTTAGAATCTCAAAAGAGAGAGACACTTGAATATGTATTTTTGTTATGGCAGAAATAAACACCCGATGGTTTCTGCTGAGGCACATTGCACTGGAATTCTGGGCAAAGGAAAACTTTTCAAAACAAAATTTCGAAAGAAATATTTTTGACAGCAGGGAGAAAGAAAATACCTGCATTATTTGTTGAGAAAACCGATCATGAACTTGGCCTTTCCTGGTTAAGTGACCCTTAAAACGTATGCTATCTTAATTCACCACGACAAGCAGTGTTCATAAATCCAAAACTCAGACAATTTATATATATTCAGATTTAACTTCTCTTTTTTTTCCTTCACTAAGAGAACCCAGTAAAAGATTTATTAAATCAAACATCTTTTCCTGCAAAAATAAATTTATAGTACAATCGTAATAATTATCTAACATGATGCAATGAAACCCTAATGTACAAATTGACAACATGCACGTGCATCATTATAACGAAACAGTTTTAGTATTATTTCTTTCTCTCCTTCTTTTGTTTTAGTTGTATGCTTTGTAGGTGTCAGTGTCGTCATTCTTGTTGTTGCCATCGTTGACGTTGTCATTGCTGTTTCTGTTGCTGTTGCTTTTGTTGTTGTTTCTTTTATTGTTGATATCTTTTGATATGGAGGTAAACGCTAAAGTAGAGTGTCAATACTTATCCCTGGCAAAGTAAAGTTTTCCCATTCCGAACAAGGACCGAACAGGAAAAACAATAATGTAAAGAAGATAAATAGAATAGGTTTTGAAAATTGTAGCAACGACTCATGTTGTCTACTTAAAATCGTGTTTTATAAAAAAATTGTGATCAGGTATTGCAAAAAGCACAATGTCACAAAATCTTTTCAGTAACTTCAAACTCCCTCAAATTACAGCCTTGTGTTCTCAGAGCACAAGAGGCGGTCTCAACATTGAAATAGATCTCTATATCGTCTCCGTTCTCCGGCACGGGCTTTGACTTTCTTATTCTGTAAATGTTGAGTGTTCCCAACGATAATACTCGTCACCAGTCACTACAGTTCGGAGGACACCACCCAAGTGGAACACTGCTGGAGGGTGGCCAAAGCACGGTCTAATTGTGAGCACCCCTGAATGAGACCCATCCTGAAAGCATTTGGGCCAGTTGTGAGAGTTCAAGTATGATTGATGATAATATTACATGTAAATCCGGCATATTAACACGCTCAAAACTCATTAACTCTCTTATTCTAATCTCGCATAAGAACGTTTCGACATTGCTGATGATTGCATTTACAAACCGAGTATACGTCCTTGCTCATTACACAGTTCACAATAGCTCAGTGGCACAACATTGGACAGCAAAATCCGAATGTCTTCAGCTCACGACAGAAGCAAAAACAATCTTACCTAAATATTCATGTAGAGTGGAAGGTTACCTTGCGTTTGGATCCCTTGCAAATTTAAACAGGTCCGTCACTGTAACGTTCGTATTCATGGATAATATCTGCAAGAGGTAAAGTTGAATGGTTGTTTCTAAAATGTATCAATCTCACGCGTTACCGAAATACAACAAAAACAACAAATGACTACAAGTTTCTTTAGAGAACATAAAAAGTTTCACCATTTAACGCCAGTTTGCCGACAGCATTCGCAAAGCAAACATTTCAACTGTAACAAAATTGCAGTGAGAACAACAAACTGAGTAAGGTACGGGAAACACAGCACAAGTGTCATGTCGATGGGGGTTTTTCATCTGTTTTGTTTTTTCGTTTCTGTTTTGCATATGAATGATCGAAAGGGCATGTTGTGTTTTCTCTACCAAACAGAAAGTGAAGTTAAGAACACAACCGATGCATTCCTGGATGACTTTCGACACTCAGTTACAAATTCCCCTAATGACACAAATAACATTTCCACCTCCTGGAAATATAGTTCCCTCACCTCCTGGAAGAATTGCGTAACAGCTTTCAACAAATTTTCGAACATTTGAAAATTCCCCGCCTCGCTTCCTTTAGGTTCTTGAAGAACGCTTTAAGCAATTAAAAGGAAAAAGCTGATGACAAAAATTATCAAAATGTGTCCTGCAGTAAAAAGTAAAGAACTCTTAAGATTGAATAAAATTGACTAATGAGAAGTAGTGACCTTCTTTCTCTTCTTACCAGGCCCCTTCCCCCTAAAGAAAATCATCTTGCCATGTCCTTTAAAGTCACTAACTGCACATCATTACGATAACGCATGGAACCCTCGGCGGGCAACGCAAACTACTTCCAGGGAGCGTCTCTACGCAACAGCGAACTAAACTTAGGTAAAACAAGGAGTGGGGGAAGAGTGGGAGGGTGGGAAGGGGGAATACCCTTGGTCTCTTCAAGATCAAGAAACCACCCTGAGGACTAAACTCGAATTCCGATAGCCACTGGTTCGATCACTTACTGAAATCAAGCAAGGAAAAATGGTAACTATCCGTAACCGTGTGAATTTAAATTTTTACCTTTGAATGGCTGCGACAACAAATGCTAAACATGAACAGAGCCGGCTGAGAAACTGAACAGCCTGTTCCCTTGATGGTTTAGCGAGATCCTTCAGAATGTTCTGTGGTATGGGATGAGGAAATCCAACACCGTTAAATATCTGTGCACTGCAATTGAAAACGAAATCAGGTTGGTGTGCGATGGAAGAACGTAACGATTTTAAACACTTCAGTAGAACGCGTTTGTTGCGGAAATCAGCTTTAACTTAGGATAAGAAAAAAGCGAGCTCAAAGACCTGAACTGATTGACTGCGTTCCATATTGTCTCAAAAGTTGATAGGACCAGAGCATGAGGATTGCTGTCAGCCTCTGCTGTGTTAATCTCATGGACACTACTGCTTTCTTCTGAACCCTCTTCAAGTTTCGCCGAGAACTTCTGAAAGATAAACATTTATTAACTATACAACACTAAGAAAGACTTAAATACGAATTACAAAGATCAAAAGCTTTTGTAGTTTACAAGTTAAAACGTAGTCAAACAGTTGGCAAAGGTGACATGATATTGTCTAAACTACTGTGTCGGTTTTTGTTCGTGGACAGAATGAGGAAAATATTAAAACGAAAGGCCAGTGTCAAGTTGACGTTTTCTTAGTATGTACCATAAAATCAGCTTTCATACACCTTTCAATAGAAGAGAGAATGAAACGAAAATCCGCAAATGGTAGAACACGCCTACTTAAAGGCAATATTTCTGACTCAAGAAGGCGATTCGTTGTCTACACCGTTGTCAGTGCGTTTGCACCCCAAAAGACGGCACAGCTTGACCCAAGTGCGGGCTCGTATCGCGTATTCTGCATACAAAGAACGCTTTGAAGTGCAAATATGATGAGTTACAACAATTTTTCTGCACCGAAGGAAATTAACCAACCTCTTTCTCCGTTTCTTTAGACAAAGATGGAGGGGAATAACCAGTGCCAGGCCCATGCAGGGCTGGGACTCGAGGAGGACCCATAACAACAGAGGCCTGGGCGCCGGTAGACTGTGCTTGATCTGAATGAAATTCTTTGCATCTCTTTTGAAGGACGATAATGGCTGTCACACACTTGGTTATCGCTCCATTGTAACTAAAACAAATCACACATATGAGAAACAAGACTAGACCCAAGAGGCTACAAAAAGATGTTAATTAAAACTGATACGAGTCGAGGGTAAAGGAAAAAGGAGAATATCACCATCGCAGTGCACAGTGCTAAGTTGAGCAAAGCTTACAGTATAGTCAACGCATCTTTGCAACAAACTTAGTTCAAGAAACGGAAGTAGAAATGACTGTGTCCAGGCTATTCCGTGTGTTGTGTTACTCACGCGCCCTTTTTAATGTGACGTAAAAATATAAAAAATTAATACAAATGGCGAACACGGAGGTTTTCACGAGAGTTCCAATTAATAAATTATTGCTTGAAACGAGAGGAGCTCTCCTAATCAGTCTGGGACATATCGTCCGGTACGAAATCATTACCACACTATTGACACAAGTCTTAAGTTCCATCACAAAGTTAAATTATTGACTAAGTGGTAAATTTTACTGATGATTTACCATGAACGCTGAGCTATACACTCAAAGAGATCGTGCGCCCGGTCCATTACAACAGAGGCATTAGCCAGACAACCATGGGAACCTAACAACAAGAAATTAAGCACATAAGAACAACTTGACTTTGATGTCTGACTCAGAAACAGTCAGACAATCTATGCTTCTCTTCATTGTTGAACGTAACGTGATTACCTGATACTAGAACCAAAATCGACTAACTCTGAATTTACTGAATTACTATAGTTTATTTATTAGTACGTAGTAATACAGTTTAGTTGAAGCTCTTAGAGCTCTCCCATAATACCGCCATTTATCACCTTTACCTCCACTTCCACTGAAGTGCTTTCGTAGGTTTTCTACTGTCGTCTTGATTTTCCTTTCAAATACTTGACCGAAGACAGCAATCCAGTGTCTATGGAAGATTAAATAACAGACCTACCTTAAAAAAAGTGCGCGCCACAGTTATGTTCCTCATGTTTATGCATAACTTTTCACGAAATACAACACGAGAAAAACTCTATGAACGTACTGCGAATCACAAAGATTATGACTTGAGATCCTGATGGTGACAGATACAGGGTATAAAATGCAATTTACACAGGACATCATCTTCAATAGCATGAACAGGGACAGTAAAATAGGCATTCTAGAAGCATGGATGCCCACAACCGAGACACACAACAGCCTGAGAGCATCCAAATGAGCCAATTACAGCTGTTGAAGACCAGCCAATCACAGCGGAGCTTGATGCTTTACAAGGTGACGCAAAACGAATCGAAATGTTGTATTCCCCTTCGGAAGTGATTACTTCTCTTCTTTATTGTTGTTTATTTGATTACTTTCCTTACTTGTCTAACAACTGAAGGAGGTCAGCTAAGGTCCATGGTGGTTTTATAAATACAATCTTGTCCCTGAAACCCAAACAATCCATCTGAGTAAATAGAATGAGAGACTTAGTAAATTTTGGGCTCTGTAAAGACCCGAAGGTCTGAGTTTCGATTCCTCATCTGTCTAATTCATCTGAGTATTTGAAAGAATGCTCAGAAACAAGATCTAAGTTAAGCACCATCTTTCATAACTACAGTTGTATCTTCTGACATACCACACGTACAGACAGATTTATCGGAAACTTCTATAAAACCACAAAAAAAAAATTGGGAATATTACGCTATAATCAGCGTAATGAGGATCCCTGTAACGCCAGCCTGAACTTTAGGCGCTAAAGTCAAGTTACACTGTACCTCCAGCCCTGATCACACTGTACCTCCATCCCTGATCACACTGTACCTCCATCCCTGATCACACTTATTTTCTACTTTAACCTCGTACTATTCGTAGTTAAACTAATCAACTCAAGGTAAACAGCATACCAAAGATCTTCATAAGCTGCTCTCATTTCAGTCTCCACTACGACAGCTAATCCTTCCCTCATAACACACTGAAGCTCGCATACAAGATCATCAGCCTACATGGAAGTACAATAAAAATAAACATATGTGATTTTGTGAATACAGGTGGAGGCGGCTCACAAACTAAGTGCATCACTTGAGCACAGTTCACCTAATTTTCCGTGGCTCTAGATCAGAGGGACTATTGCTACTCCCCGCTAATGGGATGTTACACTGTCACAGGAGCGTAAGTACGTTTCTACTTGTGCACTTCCTGTGGGAAACAGGGAACAACACTTCATTCCCATTTGGAACGCTAGACCTGAATTTTTTCTTTTGGTGACTAAAAATTCCATGTTTGGCGTCCTTTTCATGATTTTACGTCGCCAAATGCTGACTTAGCGAAAAGGTAAGCTCGGAAACATACAACATACCTTGGCTCTCATATCTGCCAAAACCTCTTGCCTTTGAAGCTCCTTATAATAGTCTACAAAACAGGAAGTAGAAACAGTGGAAACAGAAATTGAAATTATAATCATGATAGGAATTTAGCTCGACTTTCTTTGGGGTTGATATTGTGAGAAAATATGGTACTGTTCGTAAATTACCAGGTGTTTGCATTTCATAGAGCTTGACATCTGCTGCAACTTCCACATAAATGTCACGTAAAACTACGTCTAAAACTCACCTTGAAAATAACCTTTCTTTAACACTATGGCACTGCTCTGGAATAATTCTTTCAATCCTGTGACAAGACTCTAATGCGAAAACAAATAAATAATGTAAGACCAGTGATTTATCCATGTACACTTTTGCAATATCAGCAATTCCATTTTTATTGCTTTATTCACAAATGATTTCATACTTTAGGTATAAAACAAAATAATATATTTTTAAATATACAGGTACCTGATGACTGAAAGCTTTTATTCCATTAATTATAGCCTTGCTGCATAAGTTTTGATCATTTGAGAACAAAACGGCAAATCCATTTTCCGCTGGAAGAGAAAGAATCATTATTCAGTAAATACAAGTACATGTATGTAGATTGAAGAATATAGATAAACTTTTTTTAAAGTCATGGTAAATGAGTATTCAATTGTTTAAAAAAATTTCATCACACTGTATGTACAACCTTGAGAGAAGTTAAGTATCAAAGATGAGAGGTGATAGGAAAATAATGAAGAGTGAAAGATTTGCATGCATAACCATGCTCTGCTCATTCCAAAAGACACAGAAGGAAATAACTGGGAGAGAGAATTAAAAAATCAAATGATACTGAAATTTGACTGAGAGTGTAAGTATTTTTTTTTTCATATTTTATTAACTGTAAACAAAATGCAGACAAAAGTCACATTGATAGGGCACAAAAATACAATGCTACATAATCTATGTCCAATCAGAGAAAGCAATTGGTCTTCAGAAAGTACATGCCTGAAGTCTCTCTGGAGAGCCTGTCAAGTAAACTTTCATGTTCAGCTAAAAACAAAGTATTTTTTTCTTTTTCTTATCTGATAATTTTGTTCAAGCCATACTTATTTGAGATACATTTGCAAAACTGTTAATTTTTTGGGTGTTTCTCATTGTGAAGATCTGTCTTTTTACTGACACATACCCTTTCGTTGAAATAATAAACAGCACTGCAGTATTTTGTCATCATTATTAGGATTTTCAATGGCACAGTTCTCCATCATTTCCCGAGCCTGGACAACAAAAATGAATGAGATTTATGCAAAGAAACTTAAATTGTTGAGAAAAGTAACAAAAACTATTATGAACACTAGTTGTAGATATCTGTGAAGTATAAAATGACAGAGGAACTGTTCCTATTATAGAGGTCAAGGGAACAAATCACACCATTCTAAGCATTCAAACGAATCTCCACCCTGATATAATTATGGTGCTTTTTGCTTGATTGTGTCATGAAAATTGAAGCCAGTTGTTAACAAGGCTATTAACAGATGAAACAGAAAGGAAAACCATCAAAATCAATGCAACTTCATTGAAAACAAATTTTCCAAATTCTTGTCAAGCGCAAAGCAATTAGTTCATATGAGAAGGTACAATTGTAAAGATACACTGTACTCATGCAGCACTGGTTACCCTGATTGTACTAACCTCAGACACTGTCTGCCCTCGAACTCGTGCATGATTAGACTCAAAACAAAGGTGAAGAAATTTGACAGCCTGCCTTGCAAGGATATCAACACCTAACTTGCCATTCTTAAACAACAAAGAAAATATTCCATTTAATAATAAATGATGCATTTCTACAGTGTATGAAAATAAAAGGCCCATACAGGCTAAGGCAAATCTCTAACATTGTGCAATATTTTTACTCTAGGTCCATGGTTCCCATGGTAACATTGAAATTTCCAACTTTACTTTCATTCACTACAAACCAAACATTTGGTTTTTGCTATTCTGGAGCTCAGTAAGTATGATGATTTTAACAAGGTTTGCATTCAGCACAATATTTAGTCCAACTGTATGTGTATTTGAATGGATTAAGGAACACACTTTATATAAAACTTAGCATACACTGTAAAACTGAAGAGTTGGTACAGAACTTCAAATTAAAGTTACTTTAAATAGTTTCAAACCTGATTTGTCTCAGTCACTAGCTTTCCTCTCTTTACCCTCCATGAATCACTCTGAAAACAAAATAAAAAAAAATGTACTTTCAAAATGCTATGGTCTAAGGCTAAGAATGTTTGAATTGAAACTTGTTTAACCATATATGTACCTCAAACCAAAAAAGGCATTTGGAAACTTTATTGAAATTGTATCACTGCTTGAAAATTTTTGTTGACCACATGTAAGTGCATGTACCATGTTGTCTCACTATCAAAAGAGCCGCAATGTGAAGAAAAAAAAATATAAAAAAAGAGCATTGAGAGATAGCAAGCATACCTTAAGTGAATCTAGTTCCTGAATCACTATCCATGGCACCACAAGAACTGGTCTGGCCACACCTACAGGTTAGTGTACAAAGAAATAGAGAATAAATAGCTAAAGCAAAGAACTATAAAGTCATTACAAGAAACATGTCAACCCAAAATGCTGTTACTAACAAAAACACACCGAACATTATAGAAAGTTTGAATCAGTAGCTTCCTCACTCAGAGATAAGTGGAGTGTAAATGTTGAAAAATTTACTCAAAATTTATCCACCTTTTGGAATTAAGAGCACACAATAACCACCAAAATAAACTCCCCGAGGCGGCTCAAGTAAATTATTTGGCTTTTAGACAAGGTAGGTTTTTGTAAGGGGGGGAGGGGGGGGGGAGTGTAGGCAAGGCTAGGGAGCTCATTACAGAAGGAGATCTTAGATGGGGGGCCTTGTCATGATATTTTTTTATCAATTGGCAGTAATGTCAGAATCTGATTTGCTGAGTTGCTCTTAACAGTAAAAGCACAGACAATACTGCTCATGTCAACATATCACACAACAATCATGCAGTTAAAGAATCACTCAATATGACCTCAATATTGTGGTAAAAAAAAACAAATTGACAGTGGTTTAGCATGGTCTGTACTCTTATCAACAACAACATTCACAGTAGTCAAAATGTTGCAGAGTAACAAGGTGCAGCCAACTGACTTCACAACATTTTGATTAATGTGATGACCAATATTGTTGTCAGTACAGTCAAGTAAATATCAAAACCACTGTCCATTTGTTAAATAGAGAAGGTGTAGGTAAAGAGGATGACAGAAGTTAAGGAAGGATTTGTTTGACACTAAAACTGACAGAGGTAAATGTAACTGTTGTATTGGGAAGTAATAACACTAAAACCAAAGGCATACTTACCTTCAATGGGAAAGTCTTTTAATTCGGAAATGAGTTTCAGATGTGAGAGAAGGACATTTGTATCCAAAATTATATACAAAGTGTCCTGAAATAGATGGTCACAAGTTAAATTTTGCTATGTCTTGCACAACACAAGCTAGTGTTTTTCTTATAAGTATGTCCAAGGACATCTAAAAACTAGCAAATTCTTCTTTGTAAAAATGATATTAGTTTCTTTTGCACTTAGGTTCTGCAAAAAAACAAGGGAAACAGAGACAAGGACTGTAAAATCACCTTGTATGAAACTTGTGAGGGCCTGGATGTTTCAGCTTCAACCTACAATAAATGAACAACAGAATGCTAAGATAAGAAAACTCACTGAAGTGTCCATGTTTTGGGTGTGTTATCTATCATATAAAATTAGAAATGGAAGAAATTTGTATATCACTCCCCACAGACAAACATAAGCAGTACAGGCTATTATCAGCAACCAATTCTTCTATTAATTAAAAAAGTTCCTTCCAGTATGACTCATACTAAAGGACTTTAAAAGTCAATGTGCACATTTCCACTCACCATCAATGGATCAAGTACAAATTCTGATCTGATCCCTTGAAGCTTTAAGAGAAAAGAAAAAAACAGCAAAATACTTTTTTTTTCCATTTTTTTGTGTTTTAATTCTGTGTATGCATGTGAGCAGTTAAAAATTGTTGGCTCTCAAAATGTTCAACACTGAGAGTGAATTATATACTCAGATTTAGCAGACCCAGCAGTAAACAATGATGAACATTTTACAATTAGCAATTTAGGTACATAAATGAAAGTGTGTTTGGCAGCAGTGGATCTCTAAAACAAGACTTTAATGTACTGTGAATGTTTCCACAAGATATTCTCACCCTTCTTGTAAAGTGTCTTCAGAGGTAATTACCCATCCCACTCCTTTATAAATTATTTTAACTCTTCAAAGTACAGAAAAGGGATATATAATACTAAAGTACCTGCTTTTAAACAACTGTGAATATATGAAAGTCATATATTTGAACTGCAGATAAAGACGTGAATATGAAAGCGATCTTTGCAGTGATAAACACTACTTGAGCAGTAGTGAAAACAAGGCCTGAAAAAATTCAGGCCTGTATGGGATTTGAACCTATGACCTCTGCGATACCAGTGCAATGCTCTACCAACTCAGCTAACAAGCTAACTAGAAGCTGCGCATAATGTAGGTTCCAAATAAACCCATGAAGTGGTGAATACACAAATATATATTCACAGTCATTTATTCACCACTTTAGGGATTTATTTGGAACCAACATAATGCAAAGATTGCTTTCATATTTATGACTATTGCTATTAGCAACATTTTTAACAGCTAGAAGATGAGTGAAAAGCAATATTTGATAAACACTGATTTCTCCGTGACTGATTACAAAATAACCCATGCTATCTGAGTTAATCCTCACATCAACATGCAAGTTCTCCCTAATGTTCTCTTCACGTTTCCTAAGGTTTTGACAAGAAGAGAGTGTCTTACAATCAAAAGATTCTAGAGTATAAACAATTTCCTTTATTCTCATGACCATAATGTTTGATTAAGGGGTTATACTGCTGGGAGAAATTAGATGCTCATCACTCTAGGGGTTGAAGGGTTAAGCCAGAGAATTCTGCATAGCAGCACAGGAATTCTCCAATCTCCAATGCCTACAAAACAAGTTGTATAACACATTAAATACCTCTGCTCTAATCTGATCTTTGAGTTCTTCATAGTTATCAATCTCCATTGCATCATCATTACTATCAAACTGTTGTGGCTTACTAGTCTCTGCTTCATAACCAACATTTCCATAGCTGTTGAAGGATATTTGACTGTCAAGTTGCATTTCTTCCTCACTTTGTGTTTGATAAGCTACATGGCTGCCTGGTAACTTCTGACATGAGTCTGTTTTGTCAGAATTTGTTCCAAGGACAGTGGGATGACGAGATAATGGACTGAATGGTGTATGAACAGCACTAAAACTAGCTGGTGATTGAGTGCCTTGCATAGAATTCCTTGAAATTCCATTATGTAGTCGTACATTATTTCCACTAGGAATATATCCTTTTTTGTACGGATGCCACATAGACCTGGAGTCAAGTCTTGTGCTGTTGTTGATTTTGTCATTGTTAGCATTGTTCTTTTTCAGGAGTTTACCTGCTGCATTTCCTGAAAAATTTTGCTCATTTGTTGGTCTTCTGTAAAACTTTTTTAACGGAAAGTTGCCAACACTAACTTCGTCACTTTCAGCATAGCCACTTTGCAAACATGGTACACTAACACAGCTGCCCTGTTCACTGGGTGTATAAGTTGTATCTACAGAATTCACCCATGCACTAATGCGACAAGCTTTAGAATTACTGCATATCTGTTCCTGACAGGTGGAATTCAACGCGGCTTCCGTCATCTTACTAATAGGTATCTCATTATCTTGGCCGGAGTCTCCTGTCGGTGAAGATAGTTTCTCAGAAACTGAATGCCCTGGGTCGGGTATCTTGTGCTTCTTGGATTTTTTATTTTTCTTTCTTGCACTAGATCCATCACTCCCAAACTCTTTCTTCGATACACTTCCTTTGCTCTGTTGGAGAACAAAGAAGACAGCTGAACTTTCATTACGGCAATGAATGTACTGCCATGTTTTGATTTTGCACATGGGGCATTTATTAACTTGTGGTACCTTTTGAGAGGGTTCTTATTCAAGACATGGTGCATATTGAGGACATGGAACTTTTTTTTTTTTGAGAATCAGCAGAATGTGTAAAACAAAGCTTTGATGTTCACTTAAAAGAGAAAATAGTAAAAATAACAAGCATACGGCAAATATTTGGGGAATGCGTAATAATACTCTAGCAATGCTATCACTGAAACAGAATAGGGCAATTATTGTAATAGGGAAGCAATTGGATGAGGGTGATCATGAAATATAGGTGAACATTAGAATAGGAGTAGTTGCTAATAAATACAAATTCCAGGAGGCCCTTGCTAGAGAGGGGCACTTACTGGAACAAGGACACTAAATCAAATAATTAGGGTAATTAAGGATTGCAAGGGTTTTGCTTTTCTTCACTTACTAATTTGCCACAAAAAAAATGGCACAGCCTTCTGAATCAATAAGATACAAATCTTAAACCAATCATTTGAATCTACAGTACATGTAGCTAGGCAACCTGGCTGCTTAGAGGTGTCTTAACAAAGTCTCATACCTCTTTTTCCCAATTAGAGCCAAGCAAAAGGGCATTCAAGAACCAATTTTTTACTTCCATTTTTTGCAACCACCAAAGAAAAAGCTGCGTGAAGACCACATTTTGTTATTACTATTATTGGGTTGAATTCTAAGATGTCTGGGCAGTCAGGTTGCCGAATGATTTCCAAAATGTTGGCATTCATAGTCAATTTAAACATTTAGATGACTCATTGGTATCTCAAAACATGGAAAGAGGCAAATTTTCATCATATGTTAATTTAAATAATAGAAACAAAAATTATATGATTTTACGAGCATATACTTCCTTCAAATCTGAAAATTGTAGTTGAGTCATTTCATTAAAGTTCAGTTAAAATTACAAGAATGACTTGTGCTCTTTACATGTAAAGTACAGATTGAGTATAACACTTACATGAACAGATGAGTCATCATGGCTTAGTGGAGTATCAAGAGGATGCTTCCAGCTTGATTCCCTTGTGATAGTGTTAAAATAATAATGCTTGTCCCTTCTTGATTTGGACTGTCGACATATCCAGCCTGTTGGAAGCGGTCTGTCATCTACATCAGCACAGTTCATACTGACTAGGCATCTTCTTTGAGATGACAAATATCTGTGCAGATCAATGAAAAAAAATTGTTCAGATTGAATTAGAATGGAGAGCAGTATACCAATAAAACTTTGTAAATTACATTAGAAAAACTCTTATCACAGCTATCTGTCAACAATGCAAGACTTAATTGCACAACACTAGGACTTGTTTTAGCCAAAGGTTCAATGCAGATCAACTCCACAGCATGGACAATCAATGTTTTTCATTTATCATTTACAGAAATTGAGATTCATGGAAAATGTTGACCATGTCGTGGTCAAAATGTAGCCAATATACAGATGCAGAAGTCTTTGAACACATTTAATTTACGGGTAGTAGTTCTCCAACTGTCATGGTATCAGATCAACTTATAATTGATATTTCTCTCTTCTCATCACTTGTCCGCTTAATATTATGATGATTATCCCTCTCCACACCACCAAAAACAAATTACAATGCACACTAAATTGTCTGCACTGAAGGAGCAAGGAGGTCTTGCAAATACAATAAGAGCTTCTAAATAAGAGAGGTCTGTCACACATCATTCTATCTGCATTCCGAGCTTAAGTGCTTTAATTTGCATCTGACTTTTGCTGATATGTATATCTGATGGTTAATCAGTTCACTAATCTGAAATATGAAATGCAGACATGCATGGAGATATACCTAAAAAATATTTCATAGTAAGTTCAGGTTTGAGTAAAGAGGACGATAACATCTACTGACAGAAATCACACTAATTTATATTTTCTCACATAGGTCCGGACAATCACTTTCTCGTTGGAAATGGAAGACTTGTCACTAGATTTGTGTATGTATTTAAAAAAAATGGATTACGATGGAAAACACACATACTCATTTACTTATGAAAATAACAGGAACATTTCAGGTTCAACGTTTCGTTTCACCACCACTCACCAAATTATTTGACGTCGATAGGCTCTGCGGGCGCCTACCCTTCCTTGCAAATGCTTATCATTTAAGAGGTTGCTCCATGTATAGATGGAATGAGATGCAATTTAAACGTGCAATTAAATATTTCCCTCACCTGACATGCTACGTCAATCGCTCATTCGGGAGGAATTCCCAAACCACTTCACCATCCACACCAAAACACAGAACGCCATGTGCATACATGGTAACCGCGCCAGAAGATCACAGGGGGCGCTGACGTAATGGCGCTGACCGAATAATTTCCTTTGCAAAAGTAGTTGATAGCGGCGCCCAAGGATTTTAGGAGGCACAGGATCGAACCCAATTAAAGCCTGAGCAACTTCAGATTTCCTTTTTGGTTATTTTTTTTTTAATGGTGGTTTACCGATGAAGATCACTCCGTGATATGTTATCTATACCTGGTCATGCAATTGCTTGTTTTTGGTGTTTTAACACTTCTAAAGACCTCTAGGAAACTTAAATTCTTCAAGCTATCTGCACATATGCCGTCCCGAAATTTTAGTTGACTTTGAAAAGTGCCTAGCCTGTCAGCGGTCAGTTGGCATAGGTCGTACCCAGTCCATGCTGAAAATCGAAACAAAAGGGAGTGGTGTGATCACAAGGAACCGCTTCCTCATTGGGCTTCAGCAGTCAAGTAAATTTTTTTGGTGCAACTATCTTCTGCTGCAGGGGAGATAGTATTCTCGATACTAGGAGTCATCGTTCAACTAGCTACAGGAATGTGCCCTAGTTGACAACTTGCAAGCAATTGCAAGTGAGATGTCGCATTGCAACAAGCGATGAACGTTTTGAAGATCTCATGAAACGTACAGAGCATTCTTCAAAGGACAAGTTCATAAACAGGTAAAATTGTGTAATACTTGACACATTTCAGAAACCCAAACAAGCGCCGTTGTAGAGGTGCAAAAAGAAATAGAAAAATGTTTTCCTCTATATTCAGTTTACGAAAAACAACCTGATGCCTTATTTTGTACTGAGGTATTTTTTCTTCACAATCAACAAAGGATTTTTCAAACCAATGGAGCACGATTTTGAAAAATGAGCATAATTCAAGTATTTTTTGACAAAAAACGAGCATTGCCAAGAGTATACAATTCCAGTTTTACAGCCAGGTTCTGATCACGTACAAAACCTTGATATTAATTGCATCAATAAATATATCCTGCTCGGGCACAGTCTTGACATCCCATAAAAATTGTTTTGCGAGCGGGCTTCATTTTAAGAATCATGCAGGGTCAAATGATTACTAATCAGCCTATCACAATCGTCTTTAGAGCAAGGGAAACCGCGGGTGTAGAACAACTACCGCTATAACATGGCGACACAAATAATACATCAGTAGGTTGGTTTTAACTCTGGTTTTAGTTAAAATCTACGAGGGCCAGAAATTCCTTCATTTCCCTTGCAATTTGGAGTGCACTTTTTCAAGAGTGAACAGGTATTTTTAGAGAAACCTCAAGAAAGAAGCATGTGGATCAGGGGAAATAAAAAAAATTATCAGACAAGAGTTAGAGGAAAGTGAGCATGCCCGTCAGATGAAGATCTTCAACTGAGCCATCGAACTCAAAGAGTATTCGTGCAGACTCTACAAAGCAGTCATTGGAACCCTGCCATTGCCAAATGTCGCATAATTTGAAATTTGCAAGTAAACATTTCAAGAGTTCAAAATGTAAATGCTTCCCGATACACGCGCATGCGATAAACAACAAACCAATATAGAATCTTTTCTTTCTTCATTCCTTTTCCTATTCCTTGGGGTGTTATTATATCGAAGCGGTCAACCGAAATCATTACGTGAAGAAATTACCTGAGTATTGTGATCATAGCTTAAGAATAATTTCGATTTAGGAAACGAGCACGTGGCAATTAAAAGAACCAAAAGAAAGGTAAAAAACGAGCGATTAGTTTCGCTTTGAGTAACAACTACGAGCTCGGTAACATAATCACAAAACAGGTTATTGCTTATCAAGGTTCGCGGGTCTTGATTACTCTATCGAGGATTACAGTCTAACTTGCATGCTATTCAAAAACGACCTTAATCACACGGTGTCTTACCCTGAACTGAAATGCTAACTACAATTTTCTGTCGAAAAGGAACTAATCATGGAGGCGTCAATCTAACCAGAAAATATGTCGCAGCTTTTCTCGGAAGCGGTAACATTTAGCTTCAACGAAAGCAGTTACACAAAGAAGGCCAGTATGTACTCGATTAATCTAAAGCAGAACTGTCAGTGGCATGGACAGCAAAACAAGAGAGGAATATACGACACAGCCGAGAAAATCACCAGCGCTACGTACGAAAACGGCTGCAAGTATGATTTACACACGCAAGAATATCCTATCGCAGTCACTGAAGTATTTGATGAGAAATCAACCGATAGGAATCTGCTTCTTGATTTCTTGACGCGCACTAGCCTACGTGTAGCCGTACCCTCCCCCGATGGTGAAACGGAAGCGAGGGAACTAATTAAAAGTCTTTATACATTTTCTTGCAAAAGAGTGACGTCACGGAACACGATTAGTGACAGGTTTGCGTAGACTTTGCCTCGCCTCCGCCTTCACCTTGGCGGGGGTAAGGGTACGGCTACAAGTAGTTTAGACGCATACTGGTAATTTTCGCGAGACGGCAGACACAATTCTTACAATTAGCCTCCCATTTTTAGTGTTCCCAAATTGCGTATAGAGCGACAAAATCCTTGTCAAAAAACCTTTGTAATAACCTTTTTGGCAAAACATATGTATAATTCTAAAAAGCCACACCCTTGATTGTTTTGATAGTTGTCATTACTGTCAAAGAAAATCAAAATCAAAACTATTGAATGGCTGAAGTCAAAAATTTGTCTTAAACTAGGAACTTTACGTCTTTTGAAGAGAGCTTATAGTGGTCGTTTCTCCAAGAAATCAAATAGATGTTAACTTTAATGCGGACGTCTCGGAAAGCAGGGTCTGAATTGCTCTTCATTCGAAAGGCACATTTCACCTTGGCTGGTAGTTAGGAATGACACAAGTGCCTCACCACTATTTTGAGAAGATCAAAATTTCATTTTTCACATTACATTAATACAGGATGTGCTAGTTCTATACACTATGCACTACAATGAAATATTTTTCTGCTTACATATTCAACTTTATTGCACATAGTTCTAGATCAAAACTTTACGAAAACAAACTTATGTATAACTGTAACAATTTAAAACAATTGATACATTCTTAATTTACATTCTTCTTCTGGCTTACTGCCTTGATATAAATAAAGAATAAACCTTCTGTAGCTCAGGTAAAAGAAGGAAATGAAATGAGTGAAATACAAAACATTTCAGTATTGAGTTTGTGGCAAAGCAGAAGATACAAAGAAAATACACTGAGCATCATTGCTCCTGTCCCTCCTCTAACATCAGCCAGTAAATGCTTAATCCACATAGGGGAATAAATCAATCAAACACATACTTATGGTTAAAATGGTATTGTTCAAATTTCATGTTTGATAGAATTTACAGTAAGTAGTGGTCTTCTCCTGAATGAGTCCAGTTCTCATGGTTCTGAATTAAACCAAATGCCCAGAAATTTCAAATGGTATTGAATTACCAGACTGAGTCCAAAAATTTACAATGAAGTTTGGCTAATGTAAAATCACTGTAGATTCAACATAAGGTATATTCACTCAATTTATAGCCTACAGAACTGGCTTAATTTTTAATGTTTTTCAGTGGAACAGGAGCAAGCACAAGGCAAGCGCAAAGTGCAAGTCACTTGCAAGGGGAAGGTTGCAAAATAAAATAACACCTGCACCCACAGTATTGTTCAAGCTTTGATCACATGATATCAAGTAACCAATTGGGTAGCTGTGTTCATATATTAATGTAGGAACGGCTTGAACAACAGTGTGGGTGCAGGTGTAATTTTTTTCACCTTCCTCCCCTCGCACTTGACTCTTTTTGTCCTCCCCACTCATGCCTGACTAGCACTTTGCCCTCACCTCACATTTTCCTCTGATCAACTGACTCTCAAAACCTCAGCTTTTGAACTCTTTACAGCCACCAATTTACATTATCAACTCGGTAGATAATACTAAATTACCATTATACTCTTCCACCCACAAAGCACCACAGATTCTTTAGAAACTTACCCCATTTGCACAATAATCTGATTTCAAACATGTTTCACAAGTTCCAAGTGCTGTTATTAATTGAACATCAACATAGCTTGCCAAAAAGCTAACTCCTTTTTCTCAAAAATTAAGCAAATGTAGTCACCTCTCATATTGAGAACTTTTTTATCAAACTGTCACCAAAGGGATATTATTTACTTTCATTAGTGTTGATGAAGTGAAAAGGCCAAAGCAGAAAGCAATATTGAAAGACCCAGTGCAAAATGAACACATTTTCATCACCACAGCAAGGATAAACATATTAACTTTTAAACACAGGTCTGAGAAATTTTACTATTTCATTAATATATCTCAATAATATTGATATGTATAGCATCTCTTTAAAGCATAAAACTGTACACCAATTTTTAATAATAAAACTATTTAACCTAACATTCAAATAGATTTGACTGTGTTGGACAATTAAAGTGTTGTGGCAAGCAGAGAATCTAATTGTCTCTTTGCTTATTTTGGTTACGTCTAAATTCTGCTCGCCAAAATGCCATGAATATCTGAATATTGAGCCCTGAGATAATAGCCATACCAGTAGCAGAAAATAAGAAATGTAAAAATGGCAAGTCATTGCGATGCTGTATGACAAAATTTGTCATCCATGCTGAGGTAAGAAATCGGAAGCACACAAATGTCATCAACACTACTATACGTACTACTCGGTACAACATACAAGTTTTGCTCACTCCATGAAAATTCAATAATTGTCTTAAATGTAAGAAGACACTGTTGACTTCCATTAAAAGAGAACAAACTGCAAAGGCGATGTACATTTTGCTGAAAACTGCTATTGAAAAGGCCATACATACCTGTAATAAAAGTAGTAGTATTTAAGATAATTATATAATTTAGAGAACAATGAAAAGTTACATGCACGACAATAAATCTCTCCCAAAAATGTGAACACCTCACTTATTTAATACCCAACCCACATGTGATTCTCAAGATTCAGAATCAAACAGATACTGCAGCAGGCCACAGTAATTACAGCAGTTGCGTTTGTAATACTCTATTAAAACTCAATTTAATATGAATGTAAACATAAATCTATCTTACCAATACATGGTGTATCAGGAGACTCATGGAATTACTGGCATCGTACATCAGCATATCAAAGAAATCATGGATAAAATAACCTGTAACACAGATGAATCTCATGTAAGTCACCATCCAGGGTTACTAACAAAAAGTATGGAGTACAAGGATAATCATATGCAAAACTATTAATGGTATGTTACATTTTTACCCTTGAACTCCCACGAGTGACTGAGAGAGAATTTCTCCTTACAGAAGACAAGTGTTGGGAATAAAGAAATTTATCTATCAGGCCCCAGTAGTTCAAAGCATGGATAAAGCTAACCACTGGATAAATCTCTGTCCCATCGATAGCATAGTAAGTTTTCTAAACTCTTATCCGCTGGATAGCAATTTATCTGTTGGATAGTGCTATCCAGCCTTTATACAATTGGACCCAGAAGATTATTAATTGATGCAATACAAAATTCTTTGAAGCAGCATTTTAAGAATGGGCAGACTGTAAAGATAATTACAGTGAGATCTTGGGAGTGAAAGAGTCAAATGAACTATTAGCTCATATTGATGATGGGAAGTTTATATCAGGACTACTCACACTTAACCTGAGAGGAATAACAGGACTTCTAAATTCAAAGGCAGCTAAAATTCTTGAAGTAGTTCAAAACTCAAAATCAGAGGTCACATAAAAAATAAATGAAATCACCTGTCAGCAAGTCAAATTGCACACTGAGCCAGTACAAAAATTTGACACCAAATTTAAGACAGAATGGCAGGACCTGCTTATTACGAAAGTTGAAGTTGCAAAGCAAGAAAATTAAAATGATCATGGTCAGACTTTGTAGAATTGATTTCTTTGTTACCAGTTTAATTTCTTATGATACTTTGATATCTTAGGTGGGCAGAAGGGAAGGGGGGGTCTTCAAGGAAAGGGGGTCCCTACAAACATTGCAAATGTGGAAGATGTGATGAAAAGAAAAGATTAAGAGGTATGTATGGTTCAGATCAATATTCATCCAAAGAATTAGGATATAACATTTTCAGAGGGGAAGTTTAGACTTGACAAAATATAGAAACACAATAAAATGGAAACACTCTATGTGATACCAAATCATACTGTTTTGATCCTGACAAGGCAAGACAATTACCCTTGGGGGCTCGAGAAAGATAGGGGGCTAATGTTATTATGGCATTAAGAGCTGTCATGTGAGTTATCACTTTTCATCAGATTACTTCTGAATACAATAATCAGTGTACATTTCTTAACAATCTTCAAAGTGGAAAATAAAAAAACTTTGGCTTTCAGGTTCGTATATGTCGCTATCTAATTCCAATGGAAAACTTCATTATGGTATAACTAGTTGCATTTGGCCGAGTACATTAGGGGCTATCTAGATTCGATCATCCCTAAGGAACTAGTACAAGAGTTGGCAAATGCTTACGATCTAAGATAAAAGTCTTACATTAGTACATGATGTTGATCTTATGTAAATTATGCAATTTTTTAATTTGAGAGGCGTTGAGGATCGTTGAATCTCGATACATTTGACTTGACCCTTAGCTTGTGTGTGCAGATTTCATTACTTAACTATCTCACCCATGTAAGACATACCGGTGCAGAAGGTTACAAGGTAAAAGGCTGTATTACTCCATGCCGTGAGCATTTTTGTTAACATCACTGGTTCGTCAAAAAAGCTGCAAAGATCACGAACGAAGAGCAATGAATTTCGCCATTGAACAAGGTTGGCATGACATTCTGACATTTTTAGTGGTAAAAGAATTCGAGTGAATGGGTTATGAACTCACCAGTAGACTGATAAGATAGCTGAAATAAAGGAATGTACAAATGACACAGAGATATTTTGATACAACCATGTTTTCCTCGGAGGTGACGATTTCATTCCAGATGGTGTGGGCGCATAATTTTTCAGAGCATACTGCAATGCTCGAAAACATACAAAAAATCCGAGTATTTCATAGGAGCCACGAGGGAGATTCAGAATGTTTAACATGATGTGAACTCTCTTCAACACTTCACAGGTAGAGGAAGAGTGTCTTGTTGAAGGGAGTATCCTTATGATTATGCAACAATAGAATGCGTGACTAAAGTACATGACATTTACAATGGCTTTGAGATCATGACGTCACACACAGCCCATATGTCACCATTGGTCAAGTTGAATGGCATGATTTCTTGGAATCACGCTCGGGAGGACAAAGTAGGTGTGTGTACTCGTTTTTTGGCCCTTACGTTCAAAGAAGAATCACAATGACATGACATTTTTTGGAGTAACAGGGTGTCGGGTGAATCTTTTTCAGAACAACTTGGCCATTAGCATGAAAATCAGCCGTCAGGCCCGTCACGGTTCAACAAGGATGCTTGGAGTATCACGCATCAGTCACCTGGTTAACACCGGGCAACGGATGGTTCGAAACAAACTCGGGTTAGAGGATTTCAAACTCGTTCCCATGATCTTCTCTTCCTCTTAATGTGGAATTGCTGCTTAACTTTGAATTCAATATGACGCTACACAGCCATCTGATAATAGCGACTATAACATAAAAGAGAGGTCAGGCGAAAACAACGGAAACTGGTTATATTGGCATTTTCTGGGAAACAAAGGAAGAGTAAACCCAAGTACTGGAGGACGAAAACGTACTCACCGAACGCGTAACTAGTTGCAATATCATTTGTCTCTTGTATTGAATACTCTCAATAAACCAGCAGATAATTACCGTATTTACTCGAATAAACACCGCAGCTGGAAGCCAAATGATGAACACCGCCTTCCTATGCCACAACCTATTAGGATAATAAGGGATTTATTCCATCAGGATTATTAGGGAATTATTAAATTAAAACAAAAAGTGCGTTGCGACTCGACCATGTACGCCATCCTTGGAAATTAACACATACAAAAAACGAGACATAAGAACTAAGGACAAGTTTCTGTACCACACTACGAATTGAATGATTGTTGTAGATAGATAGATAGATAGATGGATAGATAAATAGAAAGATAGAAGGATCGTAAAATAAGATAAAAAAATAAGATACTGAAAGTATCAAAATAGATAGTTGTAGTGACATTAAATGTCATGATACGACATATAAGTCATTAATCTCACTTGGCAAACTTTTTTAACCTCTCCGAGGAAACTTTCTGTTCAAATGAGTAGAGTTGCACTACTGGAAAGTAACTGTCAGTGTTTTGACACATTGAGAGTGTACCCAGTGTATGTTTACAGCTCGGAAAAAAACATATCGCTACCATGCATCCTGTTGATTTCATAGTGTTTGTTGAGTACTCATAGGTCAAGTGACTCCTCTCATTCCTCTGATTCGACTGTCTTTTATTAAGTAATCAAGATAGCAGATTTACTGTACAATACTCGTAATAAGTTATTTTACTTTTACTAAGGAAAGAAGATTTACGACACGATTGAGTAATTGGAAGTTTCCTTACAGAGGTAACGCTATGTAACGCAATACACTACAGTGTTGATTCTCATTGCAGAGAGTGTCCATAATTAGCAAAAAAAAAAGCCTTTACATTGCGAGGGATAGTAAAATCAACGACCATCCATATCATTTTTTCAAATTGATCGTGTTTCTAATCAACGAAGTTTCACTGACAAGCGATGACAGATACCGCTGAGATTTCTTTAGTTCAGCTCTTTCTCCAAAATCTACCCTACCCCACCCAAGCATTGCGGTGCCTTCGATGTTTACGCTGATTGGAAAAGTGTTCTTCAATTGCAAAAGTCAGGGTCGCACCTGGAAATGTCCTTCAACCAGAGATTTAAACCACGAAGTAAACACATTTGGGATAACTATTCCCAAGTAGCACTATTGCCTTATGCATTTAAAATTGTTCTATCAGCCGCTACAGCTATAATGTGAAAGCAAACAGTGACTAATTTGAGCACAGGCAGACCACACTATGTGTTCGTGGTCAATAATTCTCTTAACGGCCTCCAGCCAAAAGTAATTTCATAAAATTATTTAGCTTTATTGAGATATTCAGATCGAGATATAATTTAGATATGCAATTTTCAGAGCTTTATTCATAAACCTCACAGATTTTGTCGTCCCATGTGAACAATTATCAACATAGTGTGGTATGCCTGTGATTCGAGCAGTGATCTTCAAACTCTGTCATAGTATGTGTAACCAGGCCTTCTGACGTAATTCCATGGATCTTGTCCTTTTGTTACTCCATTCAACTCGCAACTCCTTGTGGGTAGTGCTGAATCATGCTGTAAGTTAAACGACAGGCACTGGGGATCAGCAAGGCACTTCTCGAAACATTCCCTAACGTCGCTAACTTGATGCTGACTCTGAGTGTGGTTACGTAATGAGTGACCTACATCATTAATAGTAGCCTGAAAGATCCCTGTAAACGGGAAAAAAGTTGCATGGTTTAACACAGAAGGGCCACGCCCTCTAGGAGAGTAAGGAAACTGTCACATGCATGTTAACAGGAGATTATTATCTTTTGATGTTTAGTAAAGGTAGTAACATGATTTCGAGCGGAATTTGGTGTTTATAAGCACTAACAAATTTGTCTAAGACAGCAAAAATTGCACGAACCCGTAAGACGAAATCTTCAGGAAAGACAAACTTGCACTCGTGTTACGTGAAAAATGCACTCGTCTTTAGCAAATCAGGAGCGTGTAATTCTTTCAGGTATGTTATTATGAGGCAAACTGAATTCCATGAACTTGACTGGACTAAGCCTATCCCGATTAGTTTATCTCATCTTTCTTGCCCACGTTTTAATGGTGCAGGTTTTAAGTAAATTGTGTGACTGAGTTCGCAATTGTTAAATATAATCAGCGCTCAAACATATAGCAGTCTCCGCTACTGTCTTTTGCCTTTGTTTTCACTAACCCTTATCAGTAAATTTAACACACGTACCCTCAGACAACACCTCTGTCATTACTGGAGCCAAATCAGATAATTTCCGCCGGCAAAAAAGCCTCACATGATCTTCCTCTACTGTAGAAATCCATAATGCGTCCTCACTGATACCCGAGATCTTTCCCCAGAGACTATCTTCTCGTTTTGTATGGTTTGCAAAGGCCTGAGGCCAATGGCTGACATCCGCTGTCTTGCGCCAAAATAGGATCTGAGCCGACTCGCCTCTTTTCAGACCAATGCATTTCCATCGTGTGTCGGTAACTAGGCCGTTGCTTACACTTCCTATAAGCCACGGTTTCTGGTGATAATTTCGACATCTCACGGCCAAGTGGCTTGTTTTTGATTTAACAGTGACATTTACTACATTGTTTTCCCATGTGCTGTTTTGAGTACGAGTCTTATAATCACCGAAGGTGAACACAGTCAGCTCTCCTTTGCAAGAAAAATTTGCTTCGAGCGATTCGCTCGTTTTCCCTGAAATACAAACACAAGTTATCATATACACAATGACGTTCCGTCACTGAATTTCAAGTGATCATGGAGCCGGCAGTGAAAATCTCGGTGATTTTGTCCAAGTACATTCTCCTTATTAGATTTGCATACTTGGTTTTTTAATTCATTCTTTACCGGACAAATAATTAGTCTTTATGTAAACATTTAATTACATTTTTTTACGTTAGGCAGCTTTTTTTTTTAACCGTGGGGGTATAACGGTTCTTACACCATTGCACCTGCTATTAAGGGATGTGACATAAAAATCCTAATTTTAGTTGTCCACGATATTTTAACAATACACGATCGGAAGGAAACGAGATGGTATTCATATAACGGTACCTAGATCTATGTGGTGCCTACTCTAACTTGTGATAAATTCATATAGTTCTGGGAATACCGAGAAACAGCGTTCGAGATTTACAAAGTGAGTTTACTTTGAATCAAGTGCAAAGAGCTTAAGCAGAACTACCACTACTACAGCTGGTAAAAAAAAGTGCCTTCAGTTAAAGGCAAGCCTCGACGTGCAGCCTGTTCAACACAACATGAACATCGAAGTTGGCAGGGCGCAATGTAAATATTTATATTGACACCGTTCTTGCATGTAAGGGTTCTCGTTAGCTCTGGTTTTCTCATTACATTTTTCATTCTGAGTTAAGTACAACACGGGCGAAAGAAGCCGAAAATCAGTTGAAATACAAAAATATGTCTGCGATTCACGATCGCTTTTGGGATGCAATGGGGAAGAACTTAATTAAACACATCCACAGGAAAATCATTTCTCACAGGATTTGCTAATTTCAAATATGTTTTACATAGCATCTTTCGGTCTCGTTTGTATTCACCTTCAGCTTTGCCGGATGACTTGCCGTACTTGAACATTCATGATTAAAATAATTTGCTTCTATCACAGAAATAAACTTTGTCACGGTTACTGGCTTGTTAGTTCCTTAATTGTAACTCACCTTTGCAAAACGGAATATTGAACAGAAGATAAAATGGAAAAAATATCATGTCTTCGAAAAAAGAAAAACGTTTTTGATCACTTAGCAGGCCACGAGAATCTGTTTCAGGCTGACTTTCACTGAGTAAGTTGTCGCTTTATGTGTACCTAAAGGCTGTTGTAACAGTTGTGTTTATTTTTGTTTTTACCATGAGAGTGCACTTTGATTGAAAGGAAACACCATGGACAAAGAGAACTGGAGACATTTATCTATACGAAACAATGTGCAATTAACGTTAGAATTCAAAGTTAAGCAAACAGTCGAATCGTGGTGATGCCACAGAGATAAAACACTCATGAATAAGAATACTTTCCACAACTAATATCCAATTTTAATTTAATGTTGTGTGTCAATTCTCATTTTATAAAAGATATCGAAATAGAAGTTTCCATTACGATAAGATTATCTCTTCATTCGTTACGCACCCTGTGATTGGTTATTCTTTGAGGACCGCACACTTCTGTGCAGCGTGCTAAATTTTAAAATTTGGTGCTGAATTACGGGTTACTTATCTCCAATTGTTCTCGATTTTCGACAGCGAATAAAAGATAATTTTTTTATATTGTTTCCTTTCTTTTCCCTAATAATACTAAAACATGAAAAATACTGAGTAACGTTTCTGAATTTTCATATGGATTCTGCTGTAATGCGTTATTAGAAATCGCTTCCGAATCCTGTTAATTAAGGATATTTGTTATTCCTCGAGGTTCTTTGATTTTTGTACCGTATGGTATGCTACATATCCGCGTTTTCGAGGAGAGAAAAACAAAGTTGGTTCGTAACCTCCACAATGGCCCTGGAACCCGTTGATCACTATTTTGTGGTATTAGACAAATTTCGAAAATCGCAATTGCAGAAAATATTACATTATGCATTATTGATGAACCTTGTTTTTAAATTTGACCTCGGATGTCAGAAAAGGTCGCATTATCATAATTACAGACGTCCTCGTACATTTCTCCTCTTTTTTAATTTGATTTGTGGGTTTTTTAAATTATAAACAAATTGTAAACTAGGCAGGCTATTTTTGAACTCATAACTTTTTAGGATGCCGACGTGTTTGTTTCAGGACGAAAAGAGAAGTTCATGATTACCGGACGTAAACAATAGAGAGTTCCTTAGTGCTTTTTCTTCCTTGCGGCAAAACTTATCACCTTTTGAATTTTGTGGGAACCAATTCACACTCATTTTCATGAGAGCAAGCTTTTAGTAATAGGAGACAATGATTAGGGAAATAGCGAATGAGTATGTCAATTTATATTACTTGCTCTGAAAACGAAAAGCCATTCATCCTGGAATTGTAAATTCTATGACTGATTTAATTAAATTGTGCAACATCAGGGTTTTGCTAAACATCCTGAAAATCGCTGCTTCGTAATCATCACCCTCGCAGAAAAAAAATTGTCAATTAGCTGCTTTAAATCATTCATTTGTTTTGATTTCTAATTTCATTTATCAACATTTTATCTATTTACTTAAAGTAAAAAAAAGTGTCTCGGTGAAGAGCTCAATACTCCAAAGCTCCTTTAGGTGACTGTATATGAAAAAGAGTGAGGATATTTTGTAGTCCCTAGTGCCCGCAGTGCACCCATGGTAATGCCCCCATGATGCAATACTGCATTATGTTTACCGTGAGCTCGATTTAGGTTATGATTGTTTTTTTAGTTCCTGGCTGTGATCTCTTCCTACAAACTAAACAAATCAACAACGACATAACCTTTTCTATATCTCTTAGACAGCGGAACTGTGATTATGTTATGACAAATTTCAACCAGCATTTGTTACTGGTAGGTGAATGGTATTCCAGCCAAATAGCTGATTTAAGTGCTCGTGTAATTATTATCATGCTCTGAAACCGGAACATCATTGGATGTTATTCAAAATCAAAGATTTCATCTGAATGGCGAAATTCAAACTCTGTCATAGTATGTGTAACCAGGTCTTCTGACGTAATTCCGTGGATCTTGTTCTTTTGTGACTCCAATCAACTCGCAACTCCTTGTGGGTAGTACTAAATCATGCTCAAAGTTGAACGAAAGGCACCGGGAGTCAACCAAGCACCTCTCGAAACAGCCCATAACATCACTAACCTGATGCTGACTCTGAATGTGGTTACGTAAAGAGTAGCCTTCGTCATCAATTGTAGCCTGAAAGATCCCTGTTAAGATTAACAGAGTTCTGTGGTTGATATTGGACGGCCCTTTGGTGTTCAATATAGATCCCGCCGAAACCCAAGTATAAACTATCCTCTCTAACTTTAAAGTGGTGTACAATATACAACTGTTTCAGCAGTATGTACGGGTATTTAGAAACTTTTTTGCTGCCTACCCCCCCTTCCTCAAAAGGGTTTTATTTTATGGGATGCCTATTTTCAACCCCTATACTGATCAGAAATAATTGCATTTATCGCTGTTACTCGATTATACTTCGATAATGATAATATAATACTACTAGAACTTCGATGATTCGCCAGGTAAATCTTTTCGGTATCCTCTATCTACATGAATTAGCTGTGGCTAGAGGTTTTAGCAAGTTTCATAACTGTATAATACTCTTGGTGTTGTTGTCCAAACCGTTGTTATTTTAAAGTAAGTTCGTTCGATCACCTTTACAATTACCTTCAGCCCACTAAGAGGAATCTGGATCTTTAACATTGATAGCGTGAATATACGCTGAAAATCGGAAGATTTGTGAATTTGACGTATTTCCAGATACTACTAACCTTTGGACATTGGAATAACAAAAAGCAACAGCCGGAAACAATAGCTTATTAACTTGTCAAGACTCTATCCACTTCAACTTGTTTCTGTATTAGGTTTATTATTAATAATCAGATATTGCATTCTAGTGTTGTGCTTTGTTTCATCCGCCCTGTGAAAGGCCAGTGTGACATATTAAAGCGACAGCCGGAAACAATAGAACTTAGACCTGATAATTAATCATTGCGAAAGATCAACAGAACTGGTACAAACGAATGAGATTCTTCTTGGAAATAATTTTAACAGAGTTTTGTTACAACTGACTTTTGAATGGAGCAGCAGTCATCTTTAGTACAACTAGACGTTTCATTAAAAGTCTTGTATTTGTAGAAATTTCGTGGTCAGCTTTCTGTGGGTCCACTTGAACCGTTTCTATTAATGTCAATTTCTCCTCTCACCTCAGTCAGTTTTCGTCGACAATGTGGGAAAGGTGATGAAGCAAAGAGCGTTCTGTTTAATATGAGGCGGGACAAATTGTTCATGGTATAGGCAATAAAACCTGGTAACTGCATGGATTTTTTTTCTGAAGAATGCTAAGCTTGACATCTCGTTAAAAGCCTTTTTTCAATATCTAATTTCCGGCTTGACGATTACGTGTCAAATATAAAAATGAATTTTAGATGGAAACTGTTTGCGCTCCCACTCTGGTAATATGGTTTCAATGGGGTGTTGGCTTTTACGGCTAATAGTTAAAATTTTGGCCAATCTACGGCCGACGGTTAATATCTTTCCATTGTTGCCGCAGGAAATTGTTTCTTACGGTTACCATTTTTTATATCCAACTGTTAAAACTTGTCTATTTCTATGCCCAACTGCTTAATTTTTTGGCCGTTTTACGGCAACGGTGCATTCAAATGCTTTTTAATTAGCTCTTGAAACCTACATGTGTAATCAAATTTTTAAAATAATCCACTTACCCTCTCGCACGCGCTTTAGGGTATTGGCAGTAACTAAGCCGACCACGAGTTTTGAATTTAGCTTCCTGCCCCACCCCCCAACAAGCACTTGAGTAACTAGAGTATATTTGCGATTAACTAACAGGCGTTTTGTTAGTGCGAGTTAACGCCAAAAAGCTCGCGATCGTTTGTTCGACCGGCCGTTTTTGACGGTGGGGGTAGGGGGCGGGGGAGGGGAGAAAAAACGTAAGTAATCTTCACTCCCCTACCCCCACCCCTCTCCTTATTTTTGACCGTCGACCGCCCCCTTGGTATAAATTTTTCCTCTCCCCAGCCTTCCGCTGCCATTAAAATCAAAGATGGCGGCCATAATATTCGTTATGAAATTACTTAGCACTGGTTAGCCTAAATTACGGCTACCCTGCAGGTCCCTTCCTTTATTCCTTCTATTCCTTTTATTATGTAGTTGTCTGCTTTTTTTCCTCGCTTTCGCCCGAAGTGTTACCACCATGTCCGCAGGCTGAAGTGAATTAGAATGATTTAATATCACCTGAATTGCTCATGTAAAATTATGCTAAATAAGTTTGCTCAGCAATACACTCAACATTATTTCTAGATTAAACAAAAACAGTAAATCCAAAAAGACATGTATGGAAAGTCGATTATCTTTGTCGAGAAAATAAACAAAAGCACATTTCTCAATTTCAACCGTGTTCTAAATATATCTAAGTGCCAAGAATATTAAAATAATACAGATAGGCGCTCGATCTCTCAAACAAACTTCAAAACCAAAACACAAAATCCCTGTACGCATCCTATCCGTAAAGAACTTAAAACATCTGCATGGTCAGAAAGACTCAAAAAGTGAAAATCAGCATGTTGCCGTAATAATTACGATTTTTTACATGTTTTGACAGTTGCCAACAAGTTTTGACAAGTAACCCTTAAATACAAATGCTTCCGTAAATGTATGCAAATGAACTGCATTCCTGAGATCTTTTGTGAGGAAAAGAAAACCGCGTGGATTTTTGTCAAAATTCGACTCCGCGCGACTTGTTCAGCTTTTTCCACTTTAATTAATACCGCTGTCAGTCTTTCAGGAAATCCGTTCAGGAAATCCGTTCAGGATAACGGCAGTAGAAGAACCACGTAATCTCATTAGCACATCTATCAGTAGAGTGGTCTGACTTTGCAGTTCATTTATCAAAATTCTAAGTAAATGGTCGAAATTAGGTTAATGCAAGAGTTTGTGGCCGAATTTCGTTCGACCCGGATTTAACTGTTAAATTGCGCCTCAACGAGAAGCCTAATATTATTTCCGGACTAAACAGAGGAAACTGCAAAGTAATATGTGGTAAGTTGATTATCCGTGAAATCTTCGCCATGATCAAACAAACACTCAATTCTTTTAAGATTCGACTGCGGTCAGATATTTGGCGAAATTACTTCCTAATAGTAATCATAACTGATCAAATGAAATGTCATTTCACCTGAGTTCTATCAAAACTTCCTGTTTATCTTATGACAAGCACTCCACCAGACAAGGAAAGCCTATTATACTATTATGCTATACGCCTCACCTGGTTATTAAATACTTTAGTAATGAATCGTAGGTTATTCTTATGCCAATTAGCTTTTGTGGTTAGCCTGTTGCGACTGCTATTGTACGACAGAAAGGGACTTTCCCTTCTCAAGTGCAATTTCTAGGAATTTATTAGAATCGCATGATCGACAAAAGGGCGATGAAAATGATGTTTCCTTCAGAACAAAGGACTATCTTTTTAACATAATTGACGTTCATATCTACAGTTGCAAAAAGAGTCCAAATCGCACATTTAATTGAACTTCAAGTGATTATTACTGCTCGCAGAAGTGCTGAAATTTACTCCATCTTAAAATCGTGGATCGTCGCGCGCTTTTCTGAAAACCAGAAAAACGACTAACATAGCTGAGATTATCATCAATGAAATCCAGAAAAACGACTCACGTAGCTGAGATTATCATCCGCAAAAGTGTTTGGGTTTTTTGTCGTGCAACAGGGTTGAACATAAAATAAGCCATCCATCTCATTCTGCATCCATCCTAAGTCTTTTCTTAGCTGTGTACCTCACCTTTTATAAGCCGATGAAAGTAGTTAAATTTGTATAAATTTCACTTTCTCGAATGCATTCAGAGAGTACTTCCGGTTTTGTACACAAAAACATGCGTATATTTTGATTACATATCTTTTTTCCGACTAATTCAAAGAGTCATCTTCAAATAATATCAAACTGATGAAGGTGAGGCTGTAAATAAAAATTAACCGCGTTTTCGGTAAATTATGCCTACAGGAAGTCAAATGACACCAAGGAATAACTCAAACAAACTCCCAAATCTCCGTGGAATCAAGATTGACCCATTCAAATGGTAATAAGTCTCCGTCAGCTTTAATGTTAAACATGGCGCCAATTGACCATAGTTCATTATTCATTCTTCATGACACATTTTCTCCACTCTATTTTCATTTAAATTACGCTCATTTCTTGATTTTGAGCCCAGAATAAAACTTACGTTATGTCTAGTTTTTATCACGCGCAACTGCTGATCTGCCAAAAAGATAAAATGTATACATAATATATCCACGTAACCAAAGCAAAAGGGCAAAATATTATCTCGTGATACCACCCACCGTTGCTTATTCATGCTTATTAAGTTGCGTGATGGGTGCGCCAATCACATTAAGTAACAAATATGAAAAAGAGAAAAGATAAACACCGAGAAAAATGTCAATTTAATGAACACACAAGAGAGATGTTGCCAGATTAAATAAGACCTGTCGACTGTTCATCGGAAAAACCAACAAGTGAACAAACAAAGCCAAGTCCTTCAATTGTATTGATGTTTAAACTACTGATAACTCTTCTCTTTTACTTTTTGTTACTCGACCGCCCGTCAGTCTGGAGTCTATTGGAGAGTAAAGCCAAGAGCCTTTTGAGACAGATAATAAGAGCGTCAAAACTTATCATTGATTCTCGTCTTTGAGGTACACCCTTCCACTGTAGATAAAAAAAATAAAATAGAACATCCGTGGCACACCTTTAAGTAGATGGAGAGAAAAATCTTCGTTGTTGCCGTTAATCGTATCAAAAATTGAACGGATCAAGAACCTCATTAATTTTCAATCAAAGTGACTTCAAGTTCGAAATTCTCCAAACGTTAAGACCTTAAAAAATTATCATAGCCTGTTGCAAGTAAAGTAAATTTTGTTCTTGTCAGTCCTCTAACTTTCATGACCTTTCTGGTCTCGATAAAGATAGAAGCCCTCTATAGATGGATCCTTTCAAGCTCTGCCCATTTGAAGTTAGTTGGTTAAATCCTGTCAACGCAGGATACGTTGTAAGATACAAAGAAGCTTTTTAAAAACACATTGCCCAGCAAATCTCATCCCCTTGCATCCGTATCTCCAATGTTTTTTTTTTTTGTCATTACTTAAAAAAAATCCAAAGAGCATAATTCTTGTGAGTCACCAAGGCCCATCGATATATCACCTTAAGCCCTCTCGGCTTCTGAATGCTGAATAGTATCCTAAAGGCATTCGGGTTTTATTCAGCAGACTACGACTTCACGTAACCGACTAAAGAGCTAATGGAGATCTCCTCGTAGCATGTATTTCTTAGGAAGTCATAGATATGTCCTCATTTCCGAGTTTCAATTATTAATACAGCTGAAAGTTTTGATTTTTATGTTTCTACTATACGACCGTTTATAATGATATCACTGAGCTCGTATCTCTATCTCTTAAGTTTAAAACATGCAGCTCAGTTTGAGGTTTAATCGAACCAACATCAAAAACATCTGTTGGTATTGTGTAAACCAGCTTTTGAAATATGTCACTAGGCACAGGACGAGAAACAAGGGAACATTGACTTCTATTAAAATCTGGCGCCAAGACTAAAAATTAGATCACAGCTGTATTTCTGCTCTCCTGTCCCTTTTAGAAAATAGAGGAGCATTTAGGGTAGCTCAAAACAAGTCCTGTGAAAATTCAGGGAGAAAAAATCCCATGAAGTTTTGATAATAACTGCATATCATTTTCAAGAGAAATAAAATACTTTTCTTTAATTATAGAGAATGCGGAATACGCGTATGTGAATGAAAAAACAGTGTTGATGTTAATTGCAGGTGTTTAATGACAATAATTTCTATGACCATGGATTGAACGTGATGTTATTGAGGAAACAAGTGAGAGAGGGCCTAGGGAAATACCTTTATCTTAAGCTAAACCTTTTAAAAGGGGGGTGATTACAAATAGACGAGTCGATAAATTGGACAGGGGTGAAAATTCACGGTGAAACCCCATACCTAATATAGAACTTAACTGCCCCATGTGAGAGAAGCAAATGATTCGCTAGTTATATGCTGCCTGTATGAGGTCCTCACTAAGAAAAAAACTTAATGCCAAAATATTCCCGCAGCGTGCTGTGTGCAAGTTAATTTAACCCGACAAAACAATAACTCGTTCATTACACGGTGTTGAAATTTCCCGCAGTTAATTGCATTTATACAAAAGGATGTAGGCTATGATCACGGGATGATTTTGTTCATGAGTGTCGTTGGACTGATATCAGTTCGGATGACTTTAAATATACTTATTTTGCTTCGATCGTGTTTGGTAATACATTTTTAAGGCTATCTAAATGCCTCTCAGTCATAAGCTTTGACTTTGTGTTCTACCGCCTTCACTGAACACACAGCGAGATAAGTATTCTGAACTGCCCCCAAAAGTGAAACATCACACAAATATATGTAGAAAACTATTAAGCACGCTATTTACTGCTATTTTTACGTGCCCTAAATTAGTGAGTTAGTGCTACAAACGCAACAAAACATCGCGTAACAAGTCAGTTTACTAATTCTTGACTTGTGGTATTGGAGGAAGGACACCCCTATGCAAATGACTGCTAACTGCTGCTCTCTCCTCGGCTCTGATCCAAATAATCTCGTGACGGCTTCCTTGACTTTGAAGGGTGGCTCCCAATGGCAATAGGGCCGCCCCTGTGGTGAGAGCCATAGTGGAGCTCAAAGTTGGGCAAAGTGACTGGCTGCTGCTTTGTAATATTTTGCTTTTGACGGATGGTGAAGATATTTTTCTGTTTGGTTTTCCGGCCCTTTCGTATTTGCCTGAGGGGAGGAGTGGCAAAGACAGGCTATGCGAGGACTTTAAGCTCAGGTGTGTGCCAAGATTTTCTGCCGATATTGGTAAGTGCTTTGAGGCAGGCGGAGTAACCTCTCTTCTGTCGCCATTTTCCACAGGATACTTCCAGGAAGGTAATATTCTGAAACGATCCGGACTGGGATGAATGATTGACTGTGAGTCGGGCCGAAGCGGTGGATGAAATACTCCATTTTGGATTGCATATTGTAATCGTTCCCAGTTCATCTCCGCCGTTCTCTTAATTTCTTCCTGGCTTAAGTCACGGTCTGTAAACAGAGGAAAAGGATAAGATAATCAAGTCATGACATGAGTTGTTTTTTAATTAGTATTGTCATGTATTATTGCAGTTGTATTCGTGACTAGGTGCAGGGTTGGATTCGCCCAATGCATTCATAGTCATACTTATTTAAATCGTGAGTGAAAATTTCTCGTTAAATTATCGTGAAGTGCATTGTATGTTTCTTAAAGTCACTCTAAATTCAAATGCACTGTGGGAACTCTCTGAAAAGAGCACGGCTTTTAAACACCCCGCCGCCCGCCCGGTAAGCTATTACTGCATAATTTTGTCGAGGGAAACCATGTTCCGTTGCCTCTTGCTACCAGCCGGCACAGTCAAATGTAGAATTGTTTGGCGTTCTAGTGCAGATGCTGCCATCTGATTGGTTATAGACAGACAATGACAATGAGTCATAAGCCTGTTATGTTGGTAAGTTTTGAACTACTAATAGATCAGTTTACACTAAACGATTTGAATGTTCGCTTTCGCTTTTTGAGCGTCATGGCTGATCATCAAATATCTCGCGGTAGAAATCTTAAACTCATAATCTGCTTTTTGTAAAGATATGATAATAAACTGGGCTAATATCATACCATCATAAAAATTGATCTTCCTCGAGGTATCTATTGTCTCCTGCCAAGGGTCACTCAAAAGAGGACTGTGTCGTCGGGGACCCCTACACTCCCCTCCCAAGACAGCAAACACTTGGTCGTCTTCTAACACTCTATTGACGAACGAGCTTATAACTGCAGCTACGTAAGGCTCCCAGGACCGGTCGCCATGACAACGCGGGGTTCCCGTGACACTGACAATTGAAATCCATTCTTTTCGTAGACCCTTGATGCATTCTGAAACATCTTAAGTGTACAAAGATAGAGTCAGAGAAACAGACTGCATAAAATTTTTTGTCGTCGGCACATATCTAGTACACTAGAGAGGCAACAGAATATTCTCCCGTAAGAGAGGTCAAATTTTTCCCGACCGTCTGCAGCCGTTTGTACTTTAAAGTGAAGGCATGTGAATTTAATTTTAACAAAAAAGACTTTTCAACTAGTCTAATGTTGATATTGAGGATTAGTGGGTGTGAGCAAATCAGAATAGAGTTCTTTGTTTTTCCGTTTGCCGTCGCCAAACATCATATCCTGCCTAAACTCATTATTAATGCTTCATACACTTCCAATTGTCTAAGTTGTTCAAGTTCAGGAAAGTCCAAAGATCATATGGATTAAAGGCAATATAAATATTCACCCCTATTCCTCTATTTTGTTCCTCAACAAAAGGGCCTGCACAACTTGTTCACGCTGAACTTTCAAAACACGCAGTTCTACTAATTAATTTAAGACCCTTTCCGGCAACGCTGAGTTAAGAAAAGAAGGGAAAAACAATAGCATCCACGCACGAGTACATGTCTCAAAAGATCCTACTCACCCAAACTTGAAGTCTTGACAGCTACTGCACTGGCTTTCTCGTTTTTGGCAAAATCTCCCATCTGCAGAATTTTTCCAACATGGACAGCTTGTTTACGATATTTTGGAGGAGTCCAGCCATACTTACCGTTTTCAAACACACTGATTAAACACTCACTGCAGCCATAACTTTCAAGTTTTTCTTGTTTTGTGTCCCTTCGTAAAACTGCTTCTGCGACTATTATGTCACCGATTTCATGAGGTCTGTTCACAAGAGATTTGGCAAACCCCAAAAAGATACCAGCCCTTGGTTTGAGCTTCTTGATGGTCTGAACAACTGCTCCAGGGCCCCGACATTTGAGCAAGAAGACCTGCCGAGAGCCAATTTTCCCTGTGTAAACGTAGCCAGCGTCTCCAATCAGAACAGCTTTCAGCTCTTTCAAGACGTTTGCCATCGCCAGAAACATCTGCTCGTTTTCAGCTATTATCAGGGCGTTGGCAGGGACGTAAATTTGATCAAACTCAACTTTCTCATACGAGAGATTCTGCGGCAGTGGGATGTCTACTGACGGAGGTCTGCAAGGCAAGCCCGTCATGATGATCTTTCTCTATAGAACCTTTTGACAAAAATGAAACGGGTGATCCTCTTGCCGAAAAATATCGGAACAATTCACGAAAACCTTGACATGATTAAAAGAAAAAAAAGGTAGCGGGAATCACGTTTAATTTAAAGGAGGACTTAAAGGAAAGAATGGTTAAATATTTCGATTGCTATCTTTCAGGATTTAAGTTTGACTGTTCCGGCCTGTAGGTCCCTTCCTTTATCCCTATTATCATGTAGTTGTTTGATTTTTTTTCTCGCTTTCGCCCGAAGTGTTCCCCCCGCGGGCTGAAGTCAAATTGAATAATTTAATATCACCTGACCGATTGCTCTTGTAAAATTATTCTTACAAAGTTTGCTCAGCAATACATTCAATATCACCTCTGGGTTGAACAAAAACCGTAAATCTAAAAAGACATGCATGGAAAGTCGATTATTTTAGCCAAGAAAATAAACAAAAGCACAATTCTCAATTCCAACCGCGTTCTAAATATATCTTATTGCTAAGAATATCGAAATAATACATATGGTGCTCGATCTCTCAAATAAACTTCAAAATCACACAATCCCTCAATAAACACACAATCCCTGTACGCATCTTGTCCGTAAAGAACTGAAAACATCTGCATGGTCAGAAAGACTCAAAAAGTGAAAATCAGCATGTTGCCATAATAATTACGATTTTTTACATGTTTTGACAGATGCCAACAAGTTTAGACAAGTAACCTTAAAATACAAATGCTTCCTTAAATGTATGCAAATGAGCTGCATTCCTGAGATCTTTTGTGAGAAAAAGAAAACCGCGTGAATTTTTCTCCAAATTCGACTCTGCGCGACTTGTTCAGCTTTTTCCACTTTAATTAAAACCGCTGTCAGTCTTTCAGGAAATCCGTTCAGGATAACGGCAGTAGAAGAACCACGTAATCTCATTAGTACATCTATCAGTAAAGTGGTCTGACTTCGCGGTTCATTTATCAAAATTCTAAGTAAATGGTCGAAAATAGGTTAAAGCAAGAGATTGTGGCCGAATTTTATTCGACCGTGATTTAACTGTTAAATTGCGCCTCAACGAGAAGCCTATATTATTTCCGGACAGAGAAAACTGCAAAGCAATGTGTGGTAAGTTGATTATCCGTGAAATCTTCGCCATGATCAAACAAACACTCAATTCTTTTAAGATTCCACTGCGGTCATATATTTGGCGAACTTACTTCTTAATAGTAATCATTACTAATCAAATGAAATGTCATTTCACCTGAGTTCTGTCAAAACCTCCACCTCCTGACAAGCACTCCACCAGACAAGGAAGACTTATGAAAACAGACGCCTCACCTAGTTATTACATACGTCAATGATGAATCATACGGTTATTCTTATGCCAATTAGCTTTTGCGGTTACTCTGTTACGACTGTTATTGTACGACAGAGAGGGACTTTTCCTTCTAAAGTGCAATTTTTAGAACTTCAATAAAACCGCATGATTGACAAAAGGGCGATGAAAATGATGTTTTCTTCATATTAAAAGACCATCTTGTTAACATAATTGACATTCATATCTACAGTCGCAGAGCTTAATTTCAGGTAATTATTACTAGTCGCAAAAGTGCTGAAATCTATAGTTCATCTTAAAATCGTGGATCGTCGCGCGCTTTCCTGAAAACCAGAAAAACGACTAACATAGCTGAGATTATCATTCGCAAGTGTTTACACACACTTTACACACACTTTATTTTTCTTTTTCTTACAAAATAATTTAGATTATGTTGACCCGCAGATAGCAAATTTGCTATTCGAGGCGGGTCAATCGTCAACAAACATTATTTACAATATATAAAGAAAATTAAAAACTAAATAGTTAGATATTGTTAAATTATAAAGAGAAGCATAACTGGTAAATACATCAATAGTTGTTCAATAAAGTATAGAAGCAGATAAATTAGTACTGAAAGCAATCGGATCAATTTGTTTTAATTATGCAGTCCTTAAGTTTAGAGGAGATCTTTTCAACATCAAGATAAGAATCTTCATTATCTAGTATCTGAAATAAAGACGTTTTTATTTGTTTATTAAAGGAATGTTTTGATAACGTTTTGAATTCTTTTGGTATCTTATTCCAAATTTTGACACCAACACGCGAGAAAGCCTTTTTTTGTAGGTTAAGTCTAGAGTACTTTGTACTAAAGAGCTGCGATTTGGATGATCGAGTATTGTAGGTATGAATATGAGATGTTTTAGTAAATAGTTTCAAAATATTAATGGGAGCCCTCTGGTTGTGCACATCAAACATAAGTTTACTTACGGCTTCATAATATAGGAACGTAACAGGCAGAATTTTTGCTTTGGCAAATAAAGGGATGGCATGCTCTCTTCGATCGGTGAAATAGATTAAGCGCAAAACTCGCTTTTGAAGAACTAAAATCTTGTTTAAATAAGCATTTGACGCATTGCCCCAGGCAAGGAGTCCATAAGTTATATAAGGTAGAATTAATGAATTGTAAATATTTACAAGGACAGTAGAGGGAACGAAGTACCTCAGCTTTGCAATCATCCCTATTGTTTTACTTATTTTTACGATAACAGAGTCAACATGGTTTTTCCATGACAAATTTTGATCAATTAAAACGCCTAGATATTTGATATAACTTTTTTGCTCTAAACTAACTCTTCGGTTTGTCTCACAATCTAAAATACCTATTTGTGGAGAAAAATGCATTTTTTTCTGACGAGGACGAAAAATTAAGAAATTTGATTTTTTTGTATTCAATGTCAACCTATTTGTAGTTAACCAGTCATGTACGTTATTCAACTCTACATTAACCGTTTGCTCGATCGCCTTAAGATTCTTATCAGCATAAAGTATATTAGTATCATCCGCAAAGAGATAAAATTTTAGTTTATCAGAACAAAGGTGAATGTCATTTATGTAAAGTAAAAATAGAAGAGGTCCAAGGACTGATCCCTGGGGGACACCACAGGGAGAGATAAGTTTTGTTGATAAGTGCTCTCCAATCTGAATTGTTTGTGTTCTATTTTTTAAATATGATTGAAACCAGTCATTTATCAATCCACGGAAACCGTAAAAGTTCAATTTATCGAGTAATATTTCATGATTGACCGTATCAAATACCTTTTTCAGATCAATGAAGACACCGCATGAGAAGTACCGTTTATCCATATTACGTAGTATATCTTCGACAATATCAAGTACTGCATGCTCTGTGGAATGTGACTTGCGAAAGCCATACTGTGAGGAGTACAATAGGTTGTTTTTGTCAATAAATTCCTTCATCCGGTAATACAAAAGTTTTTCAAAAATCCTATTAAAATTAGACAAAAGAGATATTGGTCGATAGTTTGAAGGGTCGGTCTCGTCGTCACTTTTATATATTGGCGTTATTTTAGAAATCTTAAGTTTTGAAGGATAGACACCATGGATAACAGATAAATTGAAAATATGAGAAAGAGCTGGAGATATGATATTGCAAGAAGTTTTAAGCAGTTGTGTAGGGCAGGAGTATAAGCCACAGGATTTACTATTTGGTAGGATAATATTTCCTGTTTAACTTCTTCTGGTGTAATGGGTTTGAAAAAGAAGGAAGAATCAGGTGATTTCAATTTACCAAGATAACTCATATAGTTATCTTTCTTTGGCAATTTACTTGCTAGTAAATTACCAACACTTGCAAAATGCTTATTTAGAATATTTGGTAATCTGGAAGGATTTTGTGTTATTTGATTGTTATTGCTTGGGTCTTTCAGCTTCGTTAACACTCTGTTTTTTGTCCTTTGGTTATTTATTAATTCATTTATTACTTTCCACGTCTTTTTCATATTATTTGTATTTTTCTCAAAGAAATCATAGTAATGACGTTTTTTACTCAAACGAATAAGGTTTGTAACTTTATTTCTATAATATTTATATTTGCTGTGTATTCCATTTACATATAGCTTGTTCTTTATTTTTATTGATGTCCTTATTCCTTTTGTTATCCACGGTTTTGCAAGTTGTTTAATTTTACGTTTGGATAAAATTTTAACAGGCGCATGGTTATTCATGACTGAATTTAATTTTCTGTAGAAAGATGAGAATAGTTTTTGGGTTTTTTGTCGTACAACAGGGTTGAGCATACATTAAGCCATCTCCCTCATTCTGCATCCATACTAAGTCTTTCCTTAGCTGTGTACCTCACCTTGTACAAGCCGTTGAAAGTAGCTAAATTTGTATAAATTTCACTTTCTCGAATGCATTCAGAGAGTACTTCCGGTTTTGTACACAAAAATATGCGTTTATTTTGATTACATATCTTTTTTCCGACTAATTCAAAGAGCTATTTGAAATAATATCAAACTGATAAGGGTGGGGCTATAAATATAATGTAACCGTGTTTCCGGTAAATTATGCCTACAGGAAGTCAAACAAACTCCCAAATCCCATGGAATCAAGATTGACCCATTCAAATGGTAATAAGTCTCTTTCAGCTTTAATGTTAAACATGGCGCCACTTGACCATAGTTCATTATTCATTCTTCATGACACATTTTCTGCACTCTATTTTCATTTAAATTACGCTCATTTCTTGATTTTGAGCCCAGAATAAACCTTACGTTATGTCTAGTTTTTATCACGCGCAATTGCTGATCTGCCAAAAAGACAAAATGTATACATAATATATAAACGTAACCAAAGCAAAAGGGCAAAATATTATCTCGTGATACCACCCACCGTAGCTTTACAAACTTACTCCTTTATTCATGCTTATTAAGTTGCGTGATGGGTGCGCCAATCACATTAAGTAACAAATATGGCAAAGAGAAAAGACAAACACCGAGAAAAATGTCAATTTAATGAACACACAAGAGAGATGTTGCCAGATTAAATAAGACCTGTCTGGCTGTTCATTGGAAAAACCAACAAGAGAACAAACAAAGCCAAGTCCTTCAATTGTATTGATGTTTAAACTACTGATAACTCTTCTCTTTTCCTTTTTATTTCGGTAAAAATATCAACTGTCACTGATTAAAAGTCTCATAATCTTTTGCTGTTCAGAAAACTATTAGTATTTTCTTTAAGACAACAACATTACCACTCATTTCATTATCAATTGCTGCAGTACTCCTAATGATCTGTTATGAGGGAAAAGAGGCCATTTAAAACCTCTCAAAATATCCATTCTCGACCTCATATATGGTATAAGTTTTTCACTTTTGGTAAAGTGTTCCTTCTCTTCATTTTATGACACATTGTTGTATCAGAATTCTCTCTGCAGCTGATCATTTTGGGGATGAGTCTTTGGTTGTGTTGGCATACACCCTCACAGGATATTCCATATTTTCTTCTAGAGCTCTTTTGACTGTTGGAAAGAGCCACAAAACATTACTACAAGTGAAAGTGTAGTGAGTATGCACCCACACAAACCAAACTGTCTTGCATGAATTTGGGAATAAGGTGCAATTGTCAGAAGCTGGGGGAACTGGAGGGGAGGGGGACAACAGACAAGACACCCCCCCTCCCCAATTAGACAATCTAGTACTCAATAGTATCTGTGCCTATCTTTGCTATCTGTGGAATTTATGTAAATTCATAAAAATCTGTTTAAAGGAGAAATTCCCAACCATATGGAAGGCATTATTGAGTTCTACCAGTGATGTTTCAAGTCTCTTGAAAAAACCATAAAAAATACACTAGATTAATCATCAAAAACATAGTATATCATGATCAAAAATTGCTTTTTCTTCAATTTTTCCCAGATTACTTAAAAGCAGACTCATACCATGCTCTCAATTCAGATTGCATCTACATTTCCACAAAGACCTTACACATTTCAGAGTCCACTCTGTATGGCAAGTAAGTTCCAATGTTTAAACTGTTACTCAGCCGCCCATCAGTTTGCAGTGTCTTGGAGAGCAAAGCCGAGAGCCTTTTGAGACAGATAGCAAGAGCATCAAAACTCATCAATGATGAAGATTCTTGTCTTTGAGGAGCACCCTTCCACTGCAGATAAAAAAGTAAAAGCTAACATCCATGACACTCCTTTAAGTAGATGGAGAGAAAAACCTTCATTTTCATTGTTTCTGTTAGTCAAATCAAAAATTGAACAAGAGAGAGACAAGAACATCATCAGTGTTTCAATTGAAGTAACTTCAAGTTAGAAATTCTCCAAACGCTAAGGCCTTAAAAATGTAGCCTGTTGCTATTGGGGTTATTTTTGTTCTTAAATCAGAAAGCACAATTTCATCCAACAAAAAATATATTCTAAGTCTAGACCAGTTTTTGGTATTTGTTCTTTATTTTATTTCAGTTCTGAAAATACTTTTATGATGTAAGCAAAAAAGAATATAAAAGCAAAACTGAATGAAGGTGTATTTGAAGAAAGCCAATAAAAGTTGTCTCTCATGCTGCAGTTTGAGCCAATGGGCTTGCATACATCAAACAATCACATTGAGAAGCTATGATCTGATGATTTCAAGAGTAATTGTTACATACCTTATGCACTACATATAAATTGACTATTATTTTTTCAGATGATGCACTAGAGGTCCAGGAAAAATGCCCCATTTTCCGTCTCTCATTATAGGGTGTCTTTTTGTCCACTAGTCTGGCTTCTGGAAAGTTTTTGAATAGTTGACGAGCCACAACTAAAATGTAAGTGAAAGTTAGTTTACAATAATAAAAAGATAACAACAACTGCCAGCTGCAGTGAGTTTTGATCAAAGTTCAAATATAATTTAGATTGCTTGCATGCAATTTAGAGCACTGAAAATGCATGTTATAACAAAATATGTTGATATGTTTTTTTTTTTAATAAAAGTTACATACAATCAGGTGGGATGCTGTGCAGGCAGTCACAAAAGCACAGGATCACATCACACTCAAGGAGACTGTAAATACTTTCACTAGCTGTAAACAATAAATCATGATAGATGTCAGCACAAAAATTGTGTATACATCTAACATTAGATAGACTGATATGACACAAGGGCATATTCAGATGTTAAATATAATTTGACTAAATAGGTTTGTTGCCCTTAGTCCTCCAACTTTCAAAACCTTCCTGGTCTCGATAAAGGTAGAAGCCCTCTGTAGATGGATCCTTCCAAGATCTGAAAATTTGAAGTTATTTGGTTAAATTCTGTGAACGCAAGATACGTTGAAAGATGCCAAGAAGCTTTTTAAAAACGCATTACCCAGCAAATCCCATTCCATTTGCATGATATTTCCAATGTCTCTTTTTTTGTCATTACTAAGACAAATCCAAAGAGCATAATTCTTGTGAGTCACTAAGGCCCATCGATACATCACCTTGTGGTCTATCTCGTTTTTCTCTAAAATATGGCGACACCCTCTCAGATGGCAGCTCTATATTCTCCATGAATGGTTTAAGAGGTTCAAATAACTCCTCTCTCTCCCAAAAGTGTCTTTTTTCTTCCTCTTTTCTTTCCTCTAACTTTGAGTTCTGTCGCCTTCTCTTTTCCAGCTCATTTTCCAGTTTTTCCATACTTCTCCATTTCGAAATAGCGACGGACTCTACCTCGGACCGTTTAAATATTTTCATGGGAGCTAGAAAAGAAGATCGAAAACATAAAATATAGAATGTAAACACTCTTTCCAGCACAATTAAACCCACTCAGGTAGAAAATAAATCCGTGCTAACCATAACTTTTATTGACGGGGTTATCCTTTAATGTAAACTCTAATCCTTCCAAATCGTTATCCACAAGCAGGTATTTCCTTTTCGCCAACCCTTTAGAGACTACTTTATCACGACCGGTGTCGTTCAAATTATCCGCCATATTGTAAAGGACAGAGGAAGACTAGTGCCATTCCATACCGGTTCTCCCGAGTTTAACGCCTGGCTGTTTTCATACACGTGCGACTTGCCTTTGAGTTGTCTTTGTAGCGCATGGCGAGGAAAACTATTTATTTTTGACCATCAGGACAACCTTAACTGATTATTTCGAGGATGGGGAAAGGAAAAAGGGTACGTAAATTGTTTCAGTCTGTAACCATCTTCGAAATATGAGACAAGGATTCCGTAAAATATTCTCCCATCCATGCGTTGTTTAGATTGGTTGTTTGTGTTTTATAGTTAGCGTTTCTTCTCATTTGCACTCTTTAGAAGAAGAGAAAGACCCATCAAGATCCAACAGAAGCAGAAATCAACAAAATACCTCACAGTTTTGTCATGCACAGGGGGGATGTGGGGAAATGTGTGCTTCAACTTGAGATGGACTTGAGACATGTTATGGAACCGTACACTGCAACTAATTTAAAGGTAAGGTAATGCACATTAAGCGTATTCACGATCTTTATAACGCTCAACTTAAGGGTTATTTGCAGTAATTGCTTGCACAGGGTGGAATCCAATTTGTTAGCGAAGTGATGTTAAACCATTTAACACTTCTCTGACTGTGTGCATTTGTCTTCGTTGAATTAAAAATTTCAGGTAAATAAGAAAAATGTTTTGAAGGACTTTGTTCATGTTGCTGGCCCTCTGGGTGTGACGCACTTACTGATGCTGTCGAAAACTGAAATTGGAACATATTTGGTGAGTAAAGATCAAATGGAACTGAAAACAATGTTGCATTTACAATCAAACTCTCTGTATCTTTCTATCAATAACAGTTACACTGGTGCATTGAAAACCAGATAATTATATTATAAGGATTTTTTTGTCCAGTTGTAGATGATTAATTTGTTTGGTTGGTTATATAGAGGTTTTGCCGCATACCTAGAGGACCAACACTGACATTCAAAATTCAAGAGGTAAACTGATCTCTTAATAGTATTAATAAAGGCATGTTTGCTGTAATAAAAGTTCATCTTTTTTGTTGGTGCATAATTATGGAAACCAAATTTGTAGATGGTTAATTTTGCAAGGTCCCTTTTAGAGTGAAAGGGATCACTTTACAAGGTCAATTTAACATATGATGTCTTATCTGGGAAAAACTAATCCCTTTTCCACTTTTACTGCAGTATTCACTTGTGAGGGATGTGATATCTTTACTTAAAAAACCCAAGACATTTGGAAGTCAATTTAAGAAGCCTCCTTTGGTAAGATGGAGTCATTTGTGTTAGTCAAACAGGGCTTTGTCATGGAAAGAGTACAGAAAATAAAACAATTGACAATGGAATTTACTAGATAGAGTGTAACAAGGGGACTTCTATCCAAGTGGGAAGAATAAATTAGAATAAAAAGAAAATGTTTTGAACAAGGCTACATGTACCAAGGTTGATGGAAATAAATTCTTAATTTTAATTACACTTCAAAACGTCCCAAAAAATCAAGTTCATCTTAGTAATTGGAAAATGATTACAGAAGAGGGGCTTTTTTCCCAGAGGAGAGGAGGATGGCTCTATCTAATCAGATGTACAAGTATTGTTTTCTTTTAAGAGGCAAATGGGAATGTAACCATGTGGGCTGATAATATATAGCAAGGTTTGGTGTTGGAGGGATTTTGGACTTCATTCCATTTTCCTTTATGATAATGATTTAATACTTGTGTAGCACCTTACACATGTGAATATTATCTAATGTGCTATGACTTCTTTTCTTAGCTGGTGTTGAATGGATTCTCCACGGATAGCTTATCAATGAAGCTGATGACCACAATGTTTCAAAATTTATTTCCTTCAATCAACATCCAAAAGGTAATTTAAATTTGTTTAAAATAGTTATTAAAATTTCAAAATTGTGAAATGAGATTTATTCAAAATGTAAGGATGAAATAGCCTATGTTTGATATGTGTGAACACTTTGACGCATTTCTTTGTGAAAATGTGAGTCAACCATCTAAAATTTGTGGGAGAATAATAATGAGTGAAAAAGCCCTTGATGGTAAGAGGAAGGCAGAATAGGGGAAGAAGAATACTCAAATGCTTTTATTATAATTAAACTCCTTAACTATCACATGGCAGACTTATTCTGATTTTGCAGAGGGTAATATGCAGCTTGCACTGGATGAATGTTGAATCAATATTACTTTGTAGATGATGGCAGATTTGAATTGTGGTCAAACTTTCATGAATTATGTTAAAGTGCTTTAACTCTTGGTGAATTCACTTCCTTACTTCAGGTTCACCTCTCAGGAATAAGAAGATGCGTTTTGTTGAATTACAACTCAGACACTAAAATTATTGACTTCAGGCATTAGTAAGTCTAGTGTTTGGCACTTAAAGCAAGTGAATTTTTTATTTAGTCTACATTTAGTCATTCAAACTCCAGAGTAATTGGTGCCATTATTCTTTTATTATACTTATTCTTTTGTTATATTCACTGGTATGCATCATATAATTGTACAATGTCTTGTACATGTAAGTCAGACCTTTCCATTGATTACAAGTTTCCCAGGGCCAATAGCCAATAAGCTAATGTCTCTGTTGATATGTTTAGAAGTTTTTAAAATTGCCTTGGATTAATTTGTAAACAGTTTAAAAAATTTTGACAAACTGTTTGTTATGTGCTTGTGGTTTCCAAACTGAGTGTGTCACAGACTGGTTTCAGACATGATTATGACCACAGAAAGTACTGAACCCCCCAAAACAATTAAAGAATGATGATTTTAGATAATTATATGAAATTCATATATTTGCATTGTGGTGAAGAGATGAAATTAAGAGATTCTTGCAGCTAAGAACACTACTGAAATGAGTAGTTGAAAATAGGACCTGAAAAAAAGAGGTCATGGGTTCAAATCCCGTATGGGCCTGAATTTTTTTTCAGGTCCTATTTTCAACTACTCGTTTCAGTAGTGTTCTTAGCTGCAAGGATATCTTAATTTCAACAATTAAAGAATGTTTTGTGGTTCAAAGAAAAGCCAATTAGGAATCAGAAAACCAAACTGCAACTTACAACCACAACTTACTACTGGTGGTTTGTGCTTTTAAGGTTTGCTTGCATTTGCTAAACTTCATTGTGATTGATCAATACACAATTTCTGACCTATCAGATTCAAATCAAAGTGGTTATACATCTTTCTGAGTTTCACAATAAAAATACAATAGCATTGCCTTCCCTTTACTTGAAATTAAAATGCAATGGATTGCAAACTTAAGATTGAAGTCTTGTCAGCATTTAACTTGAATTCTGTTTTTCTTTTTTAGTAATATTCAAGCTGCTCCCATTGGAATAAGCCGTGGAGTGAAAAAACTGATTCAAACAAAACTTCCTAACATGGCACAACTGAGTGATATCAGTGATTATGTCCTGAGGTATAGCTATATCACACAGTACTTGATATTTTTGGTAATGTTGTTTTCTGGCAGAGATAAAATTAAGAGAAAATGCGGGAATTGTTGGGTAAACATGGAGTAAAGGTCACTTGTCTCCAATAGATTACAAGATTACAAAATCAAAATAAACCATGTTTTGAATGAAATCATTGATGAGTTATTGGTCTTCAAAGGTTAACCTCAGTTTTAGTCACTGCAATAAGAGAAGTTTGAAAAAATCCATGCTTATTTCAGTCATCACTTCTGGCTAGGACTTAGATTACATATTATTAACCTGTGCAGATCAATTAAGGACATTTTAGATAACATAACTTCAGCAAAATTTTAAACAGTTGATATGTTAAACTGAATGTGACATATACTTTGAACCATAAGGAAAAAGTATCAAATGAATGTACTCATTCTAATTCAATTGTGGCATTGTGGTTGTCTTACCATAGAGGTGGATGTGGTTATGGCTCAGAGAGTGAAGGTGAAGAACCAGTTGACTCGAGGGTGACCTTACCACAGAATGTACCAGGAAGGGGAAATGTTAAGGCACAACAAAGTGCAATACGTCTTACTGAGGTACAACTATTTGGATATTTGAATAGTCATTTTTTTCTGTATTGCTCAATTGTGCTGATTTGCAGCCTGTTTCATATAGTTAAAAAGTAATATGCCTTCTTTCTTCTTTTTAGCTTGGGCCCCGAATGAGCCTTCAGCTTGTGAAGATTGAAGAAGGATTGTGCTCAGGGGAGGTTCTTTTTCATGAATTTGGTGAGGGCTTGTCGTAAAAAATGTTCTGTTATCAAATACATTGTATTAGGCACCATCAAATTTGAGCCTCAAATTTTATCTGTTCCAGATAGTCTTCTAAGTACTTTAAATTCAGCACATCCTATTCTTATAATATTTGGAAGTAAAACAGGATATTTTCTGGTTACTTAAGACATTTCCAGTGACCATAGTTCTACAGTTGGAGGGTACAATAAATGTAACTTAAGTAAAAAGCAGAACACAAACTAATAACAACAGTGTTTTTTTTTTTCTTTTTTTAAGTGAAAAAGACAGCAGAGGAAATAAAAGAGATGAAAAGGCGTAGAGATGAAGCAAGGTATACAACTCATGTCCTAGTGGTCATGAGTGATTTTTAAAAAAGGGATTTTATGCTTCACTTTGTCATGTATTCATTATTTTGATCTGAAACAAACTAAGAGAGTTGAGAATTAAACTGGTTTGTAAAACACATACATTAAACCTAGATTAAATTGGAACCACAAAATATGAGTTTTTGGCTCTCTGGGAAAGAATTATTTGCTGCCTTTAGGTAAATGGATATTTGGTTAGAACAATTTATTTTTTATTTTGCTTGAATGTGAGTATTTTCTTTTTTCTTCTTAGAGCCCAACTGCTTTGTTTGTGTCAATAATGAATACCATTAACTTAAAAGTTTGTTTAAAAATAAAAGCTGATGACAATTTTTTTTAACTGATTAAAAACTCTTATTCATCAGGAAATTAAAGGAGCAAAGAAAGAAACAGCAACAAGAGAATGTCAAGAGGAAAGAAAAAGAGAAAGCTTTAAACAAGTATGCTATCATGAAATGTTATTTTCTCTGTCAGTGATAGAAGTGGTTACTCTTAAGTACAAATATGTTCCCAGACTAATTAGTAAGAGGAAAAACTCCTTTTTTTTATAAAATTAATGTCATCTATATGCAGCTTTATAATATTTACTGCTTCTCTCTTTCTGAATTTACTCAAGTGGGAAATGTTCTTGATTTAACAGAGTGCGAAGTATAGAAGGACAGAAAAAGAACCTAAAGCTTAAGGAAGGTGGTGATAACATTGGTGAGTGTCTTTTGATATACAGATATTAAGTGCAGTTACAAGCATCATCAGGTCTTGCCAATATAGGAATCTACATACCTCACAGTACAGGAACCTTTGATTTGTGTGTAATGCTTTGCTTCATGTACAGCATTCTTTGCTCATGTGCAGCACTTTGTTTTCACTTTAATTGACTTAAAGACAGTAAGATGTTCTTACATGACTGTCATTATAATTTTTTAAGCCAAGTTAATACATGCAACCAAACTGTGAATTATATGACCTTGTATGGTAAACTGGGGACTCATTCTCCGCAAATATGCCAACAGGCAGCTTCTTAAGTGGATAAATAAGATGGGATTTTATTTTCCGTGGATGGGATGAAGCAATTCACATGGCGCATTGTACTTATAGACAAAATGTTACAAGAAACAAACAGCATTCTCTTTATGACAGATGATGTTAATATGGACACAGGTGATATAGTGGATAATGATGATGCAGACTGGTACAGACAGGAGGTTGGCGAAGAACCTGATCCTGGTAAATTCTTTGTTTGTCACATCTTACCCCCTAATCTCTAGATAATCTCCTTTTATCTACTTTGAAAAGGTTATCTCAACTATTCTTCCATTTCAGAGCTTTTTCCAAAAGTCCACAAAAAGAAAAGGCCTAGAGATGTTGCAACAGTTCCTGGTAAAAAGAGGAAACATTCTGAAATAGTTGATAACTCAGAAACAACCAAGATATCCTTAAAAGAAACAGAACATCAAAAATACAAGCAAGAGAGAAAAGTCAAGAAATCTGTGAAATTGAAGCCATTAAAAAAAGGTGTCAAGAAAGGAAAGAAAGTTAAATTTGGAAGGAAGTCAAAATAGGGAAGAAAACCAATGATGCGTCTGATCCTGAAACATAAATGTATAACTTGACTGGTATTGATCGAGGATACAGACTCCTTTTGTCACTGTTCTTTTAATATACAGAGGAGTGAGTGGAGTTTAAAATGATTTTTATAGGAACTTGCTGACTTTGTATTAAAATTTAGAATACAAAAAAATGTAATTTGCAGTTATTAGGGTTGCAGGGATGGCACAGTGGTGAGAGTGCTCTCCTAACACTGCTGTGGCCCAAGATTGATTTTCATACCTAATGTTAAATGTGGGTTGAGTTTGTTGTTGATTCCAGTCCTTGTTCCAAGGGTTTTCTCTGGATCCTCTGGTTTCCCTCCCTCCACAAATACCCACATTCTAAATTCCAATTCAACCTAGAAACAGTGGATAGGAAGAGCCACCTCGTGGAATGTCCTGTCAAATCCCTTTTTCTTAAATTTAACTTTGCAATGATGCTAGCCTTGTGTTTAGATTCAATTGGAAACTATTGCAAGCTTTCAAATGCAATTACATTTTGCTCTGAAATGTTACAAACCAAACTGGTTAGTGTCAAATTGGAAAGCTAAATGTCACTGAGATGTCAGATGTCATACTGAACACACCAATTGGTAATTCTTTACTTTTCCAACAAATGATGTCAAACTCTGAAACTTGTCAACACTCTGACAATACCACCCAACCCGTTGTCATGAGTTTTCATTCCCCATTATGCTCCCTGTCCAATCCTCTCTCCTTCCCTAATATAGACTTTGCACCAATTAGGTATTGTGTGCTTTGGGATTAACACCATGAGTAAGAACACAAATGAGGGTTGAATGAGGAGGAAGTGCATCCTTAGTTGGATGATGTGTCAAACTTTTATTTTGGGTTTTGGAGAGGGAGGGGAAGGCTTTTACTTATTGGGTGGGCCAAACACTGAAGGTCACATCATTTGCAAGGTGAGGTAAGAGTAGAGGAGGTAAGGTTGTTTACTGGTTGTCAGCATGTGCCTACAATGGGAATCAGCAAAACAACAGGCATGCAAAAAACTGCAGGGACCAGTCAAAGAATTGGAATGCAATAACAGCTGTTTTTCAGTTGCCTCTTCCTTTACCTTTGCACCACTAACTGAAAGCCCCAAACAGGCTACCATGTCCAAGACAAATACTCCCGTGGGTAGCTTTAAGTTTTATTCAGTAACAAGACAGGGCATACAGTTAGCATACATTAACACAACTGTCAGCCTTAGTAAAAGAAGTTACATTTCAGACTCTATGTCACCATTTGGACATGAATGCCATATTTCTTTACACCAAAAGAATAACAAAACCTTTATATGGCAACAAAAATTATCCTGACCACTTCCAGAAGATGACCAAATCAGAAAGAGATCAGGGGCTTACTTTCTTGCTTTAGTTATTTAGTGGAAACCTTCCTTTCCTCTCAGAAAAAAAAAAGTTCAATAATATGTAGGTTCTGAGTGAAAGCTAATTCCTCAAAAGAAAAATAATAGTAAACAAAAGCAAGGCTTTTGAATCTAGACATAAATGATTGCAGCCGTGTCCCTCTTTGACAGGTTATACAACCTTCACTATCAAAAAAAAGACAAAAACTACAATTCAAAATTGAATATGATTAATATGACCTCATGTATATGTATACAAATGCAAGTACAAATTCAATTTTTCTAATGAGGTGAAAAACACAAAACTTTCTTGTGTTCATGTGAAAAAAAGTTTAGCAATATCTGATATACCTTGCAAGGACTGAACACTAACTATGACGACACTCATTTACCATGGTCTAACAGTCTATAGCAACAACGCCGTTTACCACGGTTAAACTATGGTCATACACTACTTTATATAGTTAGCAATAGAAATACCTAGGGTTCTACCATAAACTACAAGCAACAGCTTTACATATTATTTGCAATAAATCATATTGAAGAGGGAATATAGTGAGCCATTTTCATGACTAGACCCTATTAGTCAGCTTCATTGCCTGAAAAACAAAAACAAAAAAAGAGCAGTGTGAAAAATTGTTTGATGGCCAAAGATGTCCACCATATGCAAAAATATGAGACTCTTCAAGTAAAAGGGTTTTGCTTGACAAAGCCCATAAAAACATTGTGATGACCTCAGACTTTGATTGCTTGTTCCTTATTTTCAACTGATTGTACACAAGGTTTATGTCAGTTGTAGGCAACCAAAAGTGGAAGTTTAGATACTAAAAGAGTTATATCTTTTAGATACTAAAGAGTTATAGTGTCCAATTAAGATCACCTTATTTTCCACTGACAAGTAATTTCATACCTTGCTGATATCAATACCAGTGAGTGCCTCCACAGATTTTGGCAAATTGGCAACAATTTCCAGGATTTCACCAGTGATTTTACTAGCACCAAGTTCACACTTTCCGTTGGAGACCATGACAATCTTCTTACACTGTGAGAGAGGTGCTGCCACTTCAGCTGCAATCTAAGAAACCACAATCATTAGATGAATCTCATCCAGAAAGACAGCCTCTTTTACAGCAATTAAGAGATAAAACAAGACAGTAAGAATCGATTGTGAAGTCTGATGTTCCAACTCACATTTTGAGAACTTGGGTAGAGGCCATCAAAGAAGCCAAGTGCCTTGGCTCTGAGAATGACTTCTGCTCAGGTTGTTGAAATGTCAATTAATGTCATGTTAATGTCACTCTCAACTGGATGATCAGTCAGCACAATCAACAGTCTCTCCCTGGTTCAAACCACTATCTGGCATCAAAGAATGCTGATGTTACAAGTGACATACCTTTGGCATGGTTGCCAGAACCATGTCAACAACAGCAGCCTCTCTATACTCTTTCCAAGCATCTGCTTTCTTGGCCATCTGTTCAGCTTCTGCTTTAGCTTTTGCTTCAATGGCAAAAGCTTCAGCTTCCCCTTTCACCTGTTACAATACATAAAAATGGTCATTCATACAAGAACTTTCAAAAAAGAAAACTTGGAAAAAGAGCTCCAAAGGTAGGTCTTTTATTAAATAAAAATCTTAAAAATAATCCTTATTTATAAGATCAATTCTGGGCAAGGACCAAGGAGTATGATCTCTGAATTGACTAATGTGACCTATGAACAGGATAAGAAATAGTCTCCATAACCACACTGATCTGATATAACTAATTCTCACCCTTATAGCTTCTGCACTGGCCTCAGCTTCCAGTATCACACGATTTCTAAACCAAAAGAAAGCAAAATATTGATACAGAATACAAAATGTATTGAACTTTAAAACCAATATTTTTGGTTTAACTAACTTCACTGAACAAATTAATCAGACTTTCAGCTGATACTATTTAAGTATTTTGACAAGGTATCTACTCACCGGTTTGCCTCAGCAAGCTTCTCCATTTTATACTTGTCTGCTTCAGCTGGCCTCTTGATGGTAGCTTCAAGCTCACGGTCCTTCCGTGAAATTTCCTAACAAAAATGTATCACATATTGTGCAAGAAACAAATTACAAATTCCATTAAAAAAAGATGGTTATCACAACATAACATTGCACGGAACATGAACATGACTACTTGACAGGAAACAAAAATTAACATTCATGAAAACTTGCATACTCCTTTTTGGAATTTCTACATTATTCTTGAAGGAATTTGAATATTGTTACCTGCTCTTGAACATTGATCTGCTGTGCTCTCTCCACCACTCTGATCTGCATTTCTTCTTCCTTGATTTTCTGTTTTGTTATAGAAGCCTGGAGGGCATATGCCAATTCGGACTCTGCTTTCTAAAATAGGGCAAAGAGAAAAATGAGCAACTGCATGGATTAGCATTCATTATCATGAAGGTGCATCTGCAATAGGTACTATCCAGTAGCTTAAAACTGTAGAACATTGAATATCAATCTGTTCTTAGTCTTGGTGCCATACTGAATTGATTGTAAATAATAATAATAATAATAATAATAGTAATTAATAATTAAAATAATAATAATTTATTACATTTATATAGCACCATATATATTACTCTACAGCACTTCACAATCTTGAAAAAAGAAAATCAAAGAAAAGTATAAATAAAAAAATAGGTATTTACAAAGATAAAAATGTAAAATGTATAGAAAAGAGGAATAAACAAGTAAATGAATAAAAAACAAAAATGCACATTATGTATGTAACTAGTGCAAGTAGGCCTCTTCAAATAAAAATGCCTCTAGGAATTTCTTAAAAGCATTGATGTTCGTGCATGTCTTCAGTTCTTTCGGTAAGGTATTCCATTAAGTTTAGGTCCCCCATAGCCCACTGATCTTCCTCCAAAGGACTTGTGCTTGATGGCGGGGATCACCAAGTCATTGTTGCCATCAACCCTTGTTCTTTTCATAGGTCTCCCCTTCATAAGCCCCTCAAGGTAAGTTGGTGCCTGACCATTTAACGACTTGAAAGTCAATATTAGAACTTTGTAGCAAATACGTTGATATACAGGCAGCCAGTGAAGTTGTTTAAGAACTTGAGTTATGTGTTCATATTCACCATGTTGAGAGATGAAACATGCAGAGAGATTCTGAACCCTGGTGAAGTGCTTTAGTGTTGACTCTAGCAGACCATAGAGAATTGCATTGCAATAATCAAGTTTAGATGTAATCATTGAATGAACCCCTGCCTTAGCTGCAGTCTCATTAATACAACATCTGATCTTGAACATATTTTTCAGCATGTAGAAGCATTTCTTTGCGACATTTCACACATGTTGTTTTGAGGTTAAGTCACTGTCAGAGTCAACACCCGGAAGACGAACACACTTAGTGACATCAACTTCCTCGTTACCAACAGTGAGTGATTGTAGTTCCATCATATTACATCAAGGTCCACCTACTGCCATTATTTCAGTTTTACTGTCGTTTAACTTCAACATGTCCGTTGACATCCATTGTTTGATCTCAGCAAGTAGAGTTTCCATCTTGTACTTTGTCATAAAACATTTTCCCTCAACGTGATATAAAGTTGGCAGTCATCTGCATAAGTGCAAATATTTCCTTGTGTATTCATTACACACAGAGTTGCTGTAAGTATTACAGAAGTTCCACTTTCTATCTGATTAAAAAAATAATCAACTTATATATAAGGTTAAATATACATACTTTGGTTTGAACTTCTATATCATATGCAGCCTTCTTCAACTCATAATCCCTCTTAGCTTTAGCAATCTCTGTATCATTCTCATATTTGGCCCTCTGCCTTGCCTCCTCTGCCAGAGCTTCCTATAATAACATAATAATATTAACCAATTAGCTGTAACATACAAAGTTTAATTCTCTCTCTCACTAAAGGTCTCTTTGACACTGAGGCACCTTCCTTGAAAACAATTTTATGAACAAAAGTTTTAACCTTAATTCCAGAGTCCCTCTTTGCTTCAGCCTCACCAATTCTTGCATCTCTCTTGACTTGTGCAGTCCTGGCCATACCAAGGGCTAGCAGATATCCCTGTCATAAATAAAAATCATTTAATAAATGTTTCATCAACTAACATGCTCCTTTAAACACAATGCAAAAGTTAATACAAACATTGTGCCACATAGATTTTAAAGATACATAAAGGCATGCAACTGTGTGAGGCAACATAAAATCCATTGTTGGGAGTTGTTTTATGCCTTCATACTAGAGTTGTAATCCTTGAAAGATTTTACACAAGACAGTGAGAAGATACTATTTAGGTGGACTTTTAGCTCAAAATTAATTCTGTAAGTTGTTCAGCACCTTCTAATATCTACTGTTTTCAAGAAATGTGATGTAAGATTTGTCAATCATTACCAACATGCAGATCATACCTCATCATCTCGAATGTCCTTTATGGTGTAGCTTACAACACTGACTCCCATGTTGACCAAATCAGACGATGCTACCTAAAGATTGGACGATAAAAAATAAATTTACTACATGAAAGTCTTCTATGCTAACACATCATGGTAAATGCCTGAAAAAAAATTGATACAATATTGTATTCAAGAACGAAACTCCAGTGCATGGATAATATGGCATTCCACATGAGATTTTAAGACTGTTCTCTAATTTGGCATCTGTCCATTTCTAGCCAAGGAAACATTTACAAATCACAACAAGTTCAATGGAAACATAAGTTTCAGATAATGATATAGTATCAACTGTATATAGCTACATCACACTATAAGGTTGCAAAGACTAAAATGTAATATGATTGTTTTTTAAAAGTGTTGAAATATGTTTATGTAGATGACAATATTTCAAATTTTACAGCCTTGCAAAATGACGTTTTTAAAAAAGACAAGAATAAGCTGCTCTTTGTTTACCTCAAACACACTCTTAGAGAACTTCTTTCGATCTTTGTAGATTTCCTGTTTACAACAAAGCGCAAGTCAAGTCAATCCTATCAATGTTTAGTTCACCACTCATGCATCACACTGAATTAAGTGTTAAATTTATTGTATCTCATTCCAGAAAGTGAACAAAAGGTATCCCTTCTGTCAATCCTTGCACTTCAGTGCATTTTTTCAGATAATTAAACCACAGATGTAACCCTGTATTTAAATCAAACTATGTTTTTTTTGTAATGTTTCCTATATAAACAGCTTTCAAAGAACAATCAAGGTCACATTTCTTTACCTCCACTGTCATTGTACCCATGATGGCTCTTTGATGACCTTCCTATAAACCAATGATTGAATAGATCATGAGTTTTACATAACAAAGGTCTATGCCTTGTTTCAAACAAGTGCTTTAAAAAGGTTTAAGGTGGATCACAGAAATGAAGCCACTTAGTTTACTTCTATAAAATGGAAGTGGTATCAAAGAATGATTTCCATGTGTATCCACTCGCATATCAAATAGCGAACCCTGAAAAAGCTCTAAACTTGGATTACTGTTGGAGTCAACCACAGAAGGGATATCATCTTGAAATGGCTCTCACCAGTTCAGTGTAAACTGTTGTATTCATGTTTAAAAAGAAGGCAGACAGCATTATGTAATCTTACCAGTGTTTCCAAGGCAACAGCACGCACTTGTTCTTGAGTTTTTCCCAAAAACTGCTGACAGGCTGCATACAGCATTTCCTGATTTTGGCCTTGAATCTTCACCTAAAACAACCAAACCCAATAAAAGAACAAGTAAGCCCAGAAACAGATGTAATGATCAATTATGTATATTTCCTGTGAAAATATTGAACTCCTTACATAGGGTAGCAATGGGTGATGTTTATTTTACATGTACATGGGTTTGCTGATCCACAGAGTTTGACAGGAAAGACTGATGAAAGTTTCCTGCCTGACATGGTGTTAATCTTACTTGAGCTATTCCTGTGACTGAGATTGGCACTCCATGCCTTGTGTAAACACGCGGTGATTCCACATTCAATGTCATTGTGTTGAGAGAGATCCTATACACAGAAAATAAATATAAGAAACACAACCTTGTAATTGTTTATTCACTCCTCCTCTATTTTCAAGCATCATTTTTTCACAGCAAGTCAGCAAAAAGCCACCTCAAATTTGTCCTTTATCCATGTACTTATCCACATGAAAACTACTCCACTTCTTTGATTTAGTGTGTTTTTATTCAGCATTTTTTTTCTACAAAGCAACTCAGCACAAGTTTCAACTTAGTTAAAAGATACACTTTATTTTCCAACTGTTGATTTGAACGAGAATCATGACGTAAGTGTGCAAAACATAAAAAAGTGCCCGGTGAGCCAGCACTGATATTGACATCTATGAGTTTTGCTTGATGTAAACAAAGTTACAGTAGCTGGTAAGTGGCTTTTTCCAAAAAAAAGAGAAAGTCTTAAAAAAAAGGTTACAGATTTCAACTCTGGAAAACATTGGAGTGAACTGAATTTATCCTACATTCTTTTCAATTTCATCAAAAATGCCATAGTCATGACAAGAATGTCGAACTACGCATAGCTGGAAATGACATCTGAAAGGAATTGAACTATATAAAAAATGAAATGGTGATTCTTACTTTTGTAGCTTTTGAATAAAGGGCCATACGAATATTCGGCCACCAGAGACTAATGCTGATTTACGGTGACAAACCCCTGAAGAAGGAACGGAGAAATATCATCTCAAAGTTACAGAAACGTGATTAATTTTCGCGATCATTGTTGCTCGAACGTAAGGAAACACCTGCATGATACTCGATTAAATGTTACGCTTTTGACAACGTGGATTTTGTTAAAAAGGCACAAAAAATAATAATTGTAATGCTATTAAAATACCTGAAACAACCATGGCCTCATTTGGCCCACAAGTTTCGAAGAACACCATTTCGAAGTTTTGACCTACGCAGCGAAAGTTCTCCGTTCCTTGAGCACAACAATATGGCGACGAAATCACGTGACCTAGACGGCTACGCCTCCTTTCCTCAGTCGATAAGTAGCCGAGCAAGTCAATAATAGATCGCTGCGAG